>NC_141538.1:86732500-86930000 GCF_021556685.1 Rattus norvegicus
ACTGTTAATACCTCGCATAACCTACCAACTCACCAAGTATTAGCATTAGATAATCTTTACTGCACTGCCATCACAATCCGTGGTATATGAAAACTAGCTCAAACAAACAATAGTTTAAATCTCATTTTTTATGTCTTTGCATCATCTAAATTTGGATTAATCCACTTTAATTATAACTATTTTAAGGTATTCTTGAAGGAAAGCAATTAATGATATGGATAAAGCTATCAATTTACATGCGTAAATTAAGCTTGCATATATACATGTAGTTGTAGACCCATCTAATCTATCAATATCTAGTTTTCTGCCACCATACCTTCAATTGGATCCACTCATTAATATCTGCTGGAATCCATTGAAAAACTCTTGTGCAGCAGCACAGGACTGTGTAGAGTCCTTGTGCATGATGGATTTGAGAATGGGCCTCATCTATCGCCTTTCTTTTCAGCAGCTTGTCTCATTGGTCCAGATCACCATCTTGAGACAAGGTATCCTGAAGATCCATTTTCTGCATTCATCCATGGAGAAAGCAGTCACCTGTTAAATTTAGATTTCTTGAATGTGCCAAAAGTGTGACACAATGATAAACAGCCACTGTTTTGAGGAAAGGTTGAAAAGCTCACTCTGTCACTGTTAATTGTTTGGTGGCACTGAACCATAAAAATGGCAGCAACTGGATTCATAGCAACATGCAATCATGTAGGGATGGCCACCCATCTTGATGACACTCAGGCTATTTCATTTGTCTCCAGGGTATAGGATTACTGGCTACTCTAGGTTTCAGTATATGGTTCTCTGAGTAAATGAGGGTCTGTGGGAACTTCTTGGGGGTGCAGATTCTTTACTAACAAAATTATTATCTTTGTCATCATCACTGGGAACTGTATTAACTCAGCAACTCTTTAATTATATCCTCTCTGTTCATTAAAGAAGAAGGCACAGCAAAATAATTGCTGAGTTGTGAATTCTCCAGGAGTCTTCACTTGGTAGTGTTTGAGGACTCAGTGCTATTAAAATAGGCATAACGATTACTCTCCCTATGTTCTCTTTCTACCTTTCAAGGTCTGGATAATATTGGTAAAGTCAAAGATCTGAAGTTCAGTTCCATTCAGCAGCAGCAACAGCAGAAAAAGCACCTTAGTTCTAAATAAGTTGCTCCAGGCACGTCTTACTTTCAGTGGTCAGAGGTTTCAGAAAAGAAAAGACTCTACAAAGCTTACTATTTGAAGGTGGTTTGTGTGTGCTGCTTTTTGTTATGAATCTCATTATAAAGAACTTCTATGGTGCTAGAAAGTGTTAAATTATTTCTACATACTTTGGCTTTGTTCCATAATTCGGCAGCCCTCCATACAATTTCACTTTGATTTCCAGAGCTACTATCTTGGGAAGTGTCATTAGACTATTTCACAGTGAGCAGTTTTGTAATTTTATTTGATATGGATTGAAAACACTTGTAACAAAATAGAATATGAATACATTATAAATGAATTGGTATTGTAGGAGAAAAAATGCTTATTACAGTGTTCATATATCTATGGGAAATTACCCATTCAGCACCTGTTTTGTGCCCGCCCTTGTTCTAGGAACAGTGGCAGGCAGTAAGATTGAACAAAATAAATAGTCTCTGGTCATGTGGATCTGCATTTTGGTAGTGTAGACAGATAAGCAAGTAAGTAACATATTTTAGCATGTGGGGTGCCAAGAACTTTGGAAAACTAAATTGGAAAATGATGTTAGGCTGATTCTGGCTCAGGAAGTAGTCGTATGTTGTAAAATGGGTTTTCAAGGATGAGTTCTTAGTCAGAAGTTACATGGAAGATGTTTTAGAATAGGCTACAAAAAAAGGAACCAGATGATGTCTCTGGCAGAAGCAATGGCAGATAAGAATGCTACATGGCACATTTTTCTGGCATGTTAGAGAACAGCATCTGAGAGGAAGAAAAAAAAATCTGATGTGCAAGGGAAGGGAGACATTATGAGATTAGGGAGAGTTGGTATACTCTAGGTTAGGTATGACATTTACTAACTTTAGTTAAGATTAATTCACACATAAGAGAATGCTCTTTTTTAAATTACAGAAGTCTTGGAGCTTTGACAAATGATAGTCATGTACCTGACAAAAAACTCATGACTTGAAATATTTTCATCATCTGCATTTGGCCTTTGTGTCACAATTCCTGCGCTTTTGGCAGTGTTTCATCTACTTTCAGTCAAAAGAGGTTATGTTCATTGGTATGTGATATCAATGTTCTTTATATTAGCAATAAAAGTACATGATCAGGTGGCATCATATCCTGCAGAGCCACAATTCACCAGAACGTTGCATGCAAATGTGCATACACAAATTTACCTGTTGGTGAATATTGAGTTTATTTCTAGACCTCTAATATTTAGAAATACACCTTGTAAAGATGTGGATATAATTGGTATGGAGCATGTTTCATTTTAGCAAAAAGAGGCGTCACTTTGCATTCTCATTAGCAGTACATGATATTTTCAGTTCCTTCACAGACTTGGGAATGTTCAACATTGTAAGTTTTTTTTTAACTGTTTGGTATGGACTGATGAGCTTACCTAACTTTCACATACTTATTGATGATTCATTGTTTTATTGCCATGAAAAGAACAATCAAATGGTTTTACAAAATCACAGGACATTAACAGAGGCCTTTCTTCCAGTAACTATGGCAGCTTTCCTTCACTCTTGCTCCCCTCTCAGAAGCTGTATGAATATGCTATCCACTTCACACACAAGATTTGGAGGAACTGCTTTTGAAGTGATCTGTAAGCTCTCCCTGAATGGTGGTGCTAATGGCATCAGATGCTGTGTAAGCTTCATGGAAAACACCACCAGCACAAGCAACAACAACAGGAACAACTACAACAGCAAGCAAGAGTCTTATCCAGCTTAAAACAAAGCAAAGCAAAGCTGTAAAACAGAATGACTGCTTGGCAAGTTAGTCCCAATTGTGAAATAGTGGCTACTGGGAGGCTACAGTCATTTAAATGAAGTAATGCTTGTTCAGTGGGAAAGAATCTTTGATTTTGTAAACTAGTTACCTACGTATAACTGCTAAGGCAATAAACTCTAGAGGACAGCATACTATGGTCACTTTCCAAAATCCTAGTGAATTTTAACCTCTTTCAACATGTATGTATTCCCATGCTCACAAATAAGTGTAGTTCCCCATTCATCAAAAAAACTTCCAATTTTATGTGTTACATTTATAATATAATCTTTATTCTCAAGGCTCAGGGAAGTTGTAAGTAACTGTGTTTAAAGATTATAAAAGTCAAGATGACTGTTACAAGATAATGTCTCCTAGACATTATAGGGCAACTCTACCCATGAAATCTGAGCAATATGGTTGCCTTCGAAAGCCCTTCATAATGATAATGCCAACAAACATATCAACATGGATGGAAGAAATTGCACAAGTCACAAAACTAAATGAATCATAGAGTTATTGAATGTTCAAAGAGACACCAGTAGGTTTTTCTCCAGGGATGCATCCTCTGGTGCATCCAGTTCCACATAGCCCAATACACATGTGCATATGAGCAACACTAGACAGGACTCAGCAGTTTGCATCTGTATTTATGTGTGCGTTGAACAATATGCACTTAACAATAACATCGTGTGTATGTGTGTGAATAATAAAGAAGAGGATGTTAAAAATTTGAGAGGAAGTGAGAAGGGACATGGGAAGAATTAGAGGAGGAAGAGTGGGGATGTTATAAGCCTGGTTCTCATGTCTGATTTCTCAAAAAAATAAGATGTAACTCCATTTAGTTCCGTGTGTGTGTGTGTGTGTGTGTGTGTGTGTGTGTGTGTGTGTGTGTGTGTGTGTGTATGGGTGCGTGTGTGTGTTTTTGCAGGTATTTGTCTGCAGAGGTCAGAAGAGGACATTAAACTCTTTGAAGCAGAAAATATAGGCAGCTGTCAGCAATCTGACATGCGCCGGGAACCTAACTCATGCCTCAAGGGCTCTTCCCTATTGATTCATCTCTTCTGTCCTTATCAATTGTCTTTTATTAAATCACAGCTGCTCTGAATTTATTTTAATATTTATCATTTGTCATTCCATCCACCACTATTTTTCTCATGTTTGAGAAATGGCTTTACATGTTGCTGAATTTTGACGTTTTAAGTTTCTAAAAAAAAGTTCTGAATCTGGTAAATTAGAGATTTCTTGTAGAAATTATGGTTTTAGTATAAAGAACTTTTAGTTAGTTTTTTAAGTTTATGAACTTTGATATGGTATTGATTAATTAGATTGTCTCTTTTCCCAAAGAACATTTTGATATGGCTGCTACTTTTTTTGTCCTGTTATTATTGAGAATAGAAAATTTACATTACTTAAATAGTCCAGCCACTTCAGAAAAATTGACTATGTATTTCATGGCTCTATCTTACTGCTATTTATCTAGTCTTGTGTGAATTATATTTGATTTTACTTATTGTAATTCTGAAAATGGGTAGTGCATATTTTGATTTTCAATTTTGAATTTTGTGCTTGTGAATTTGAATTTGTGTGTTCAAATTTGAAATTTGTTGTATTTTCATGCTTTTTTCAGTTGGAAATCGCAAAGTCAATTTATCAGTGCCCACTGAAGAGCATGTTGGAAGTTTCATGGGGACTAAATATTATATGTAAATGTATATATTATATATAAATTACTAACATTTTAAATGTATCTATTGTATATAAATTACTAATATTTTCCTAATCCATTAGAACCATGCTTCTATCTATTGATGGATGCTCCTCACATTCATTTAGTGATGATTTAAGGTATTCCTTGTAGATTTTTATAAGCATGAAATTGAGTTTATCAATAAAGTTTAAATTATAATAAGTTGTTGCAATATGATATTATTAACTTTAGCTTTTACTAGACAAAAGAAGCATTTCTAGTTTTATATGTTAACTTTGGACTTCATTTCTTGCAAGTGTGATTTAGTAGTCAGTTAAACATCTCCCTCTTTTCTTATACCAACTAGACCCACAGCCAGAATGCTGAGTAGAATTTTTGGGAAAATAATATTTCCATGTGTTATAACCTCATATTTTTGCTTTAAAATTCATTGTATTTAAAATAAGTTTTGAATTTACTATGTCTGTGCTGTTCACTGATTTCTATAGTTCAAGTTTCCCTCTACTATATCTTACTCTTGCTTCAGAGAAAAGATATTATAGTGAATCAATCTTAATAAGCATGACAGCTGGCAATACATTTTTTGGTAGTCCCTAGTCTCAACAACTTTGTAATTTTACTAGAACTTGGGTTTGTTTGTTTTTCACTTTTTCCTTTTCCTTTTTTTTTTCCGTTTTTCAGTACAGGGTTTCTCTGTGTATCTCCAAAAGTTCTTGAAATTCTTAATTGTAATTGTAGATCTGGCTTGCCTCCAACTCTGAGAAATCTGCCTGCCTCTGCCTTGCGAATGCTGAAAATAAATGTGTGCACCACCAGTGCCCAGCTTAGGCACAACAATCATAATTCACTTATGATTTCTTTTTGTTTTACATTGTATTTTACTTTAGACATTATAATATAATTATACTCTTTATCTCCCAACATTCCTTTCTTCAAATATGCCTATATATCTATCTTTGCTATTATTTATATGATTGGCTCTTTTTTCACTAATCATTACCTTAGGCATGTATGTATATGCATAGTTAATAAATGTATACATATATGTATGGTCTCGAATAGAATCAGTTCATATAAAGTTACTTGAATATATGTTTTCAGGGATGGCCATTTTATACTGAACAATTAATTGCTATGCTCTTCCTTGGAAAACTTCATAATTCTTATTCCCACTCAGTTTTCCTTAATTCTTTTTAAATATTTTAAATTAATTAATTTATTTGATTTATATGTTTTGCAGGTTGATAGCAGCTACCTCTCTTGCCTCTTCTCCAAATCCCTTCCTCTTCCCTTCCCTCCCCTACTCCCCCTCCCTTTTTCCTCAGAGAAGGAAAAGCCTCCCATGGATATTAACCTGCTTCGCATATCAATTTTCAGTAGCATTAGATACATTTTCTCCTACTGAGTCTAGATACGGCAGTCCTGTTAGGGGAAAGGGATCCAAAGGCAGACAGGAGAATCAGAGACAGCCACTACTTCTGATGTTAGAAGTGCCACATGACAACCTAGATGCTTAACTGTTACATATGGACAGAGGACTTAAGTCCATCCCATAGATGCCCTCCATTTGGTGATAGAGGGTCTAGGTTCATCTAATGTATGCTCTCTGGTTGGTGGTTCAGTCTTTATGAGTCCCTATGGGCCAAGGTTAGTTGATTTGGTGGGTTTTTTTGTGGTGTTCCTGACCCCTCTGCCTCCTTCCATCTTTCTTCTCTGTCTCCAAAACGATTCTGTTAGCTATAACTATTGTTTGGCTGTAAGTCTCTGCATCTGTTTCCATCAGCTGCTGGGTCAAGCCACTCACTCAGGAAACAGTTATGTCTCCAAGTACAGGAAAGTCTCCCTAATAGTGTCAGGGAAGAGTCTCTCTCATGACATAGGTCTCAAGCTGGGCCAGTCTCTGCTCCATTTTTATTGCTGTACATCTTATAGGTGGTACAAATTGTAGGTTGAAGGTTTTAGAACTGAGTTGGTGTCTCCATCCCACCAATGAAATTCTTGCCTGGGTACAGAGGTGGCCAGTTCAGGTTCCATATCCCCCAATGCTAGGAGCCTTCACTAGGGTCACTCTCATAGGTAGCTGTGAGTTGCCCTTGCCCTAGATTTCTAGTTCATCCCAGACCCAGAGTTTTCCCTCTCCCACCGCTATTCCCAGTTCTCTCTCCATTTACTTACAAAATCAGCTAATAACTATACTCTTTGTACTCTATCCATTGTATTCCCCTCACTATCACCACCTTTACCTAGTTCCTTCCATCTACCCTCCCATGTTTATTTTTCTATTTTATTTCCTCTTTTCAGTGACATTCAAGCATTAGGTCCTTCTTGTTACTAGCTCCTTTAAGTCTGTGGACTGTAGCATGTTTATCTTGTACTTTATGACTAATAAACCCTTATAAGTGAGGACATAACATATTTGTCATTCAGGGTCTGGGCTACCTCACTCAGGATGATCTTTTTAGTTCCATCACTTCGCCTACAAGTTTCAGGATGTTCTTGTATTTAATAGCTGAGCAGCATACAAATGTGTAAATGTACCTTATTTTCTTTATGCATTATTTGGTTGAGGGACATTTAGCTATTTCCAGTTTCTGGCTATTATGAATAAAGCTGCTAGGAACATAGTTGAGTAAGTGTCCTTGTGGTGTGGTTGACCATGTTTTGGGTTTTGCCCAGAAGTTGTATATCTGAGTCTTGAGGTAAAGCTGTTAACAATTTTCTGAGATATCACCAAATTGATTTCCAAAGTGTTTGTACAAGTTTGAACTCCCACCGTGAATGGAGGAGTGTCCTCCTTGCTCCATATCCTTGCCAGAATTAGGAGTCTCTTGAGTTATTTATCTTAACAGTTCTGAAGAATGTTTAAGATGAAAACTTGAAGTCCTTCTGATTTGCATTCCCCTGATTACTAAAGTTGTTGGACTTTATTTTAAGAGCTTCTTGGCCATTTGAAATTTGTCTTCTGTTAAGCAGTCTGTTTAGTTCTGTCCCTCTTTTTTTTTTTTTTTTTTCAGAGCTGGGTCCCGAACCCAGGGCCTTGCGCTTTACCACTGAGCTAAATCCCCAACCCCCCCTCTTTTTAAATAGGGTTATTTGGTTTGTTGGTCTCTACTTTATTGAGTTCTTTATATATTTTGAATATCCCCCTCTGTTAGTAATAGAGTTGGTGGAGATCTTCTCTCACTTTGTACGCTGCCATTTTTCCTATTCTGTGTCCCCTTTGCCTTAGAGAAACTTTTCATTTTTATTAGGTCCAGTTGTTGATCATAGGTACTTAACTGTTGATGTTCTGTTCAGGAAGTTGTTTCCTGTACCTATGCATTCAAGGCTGTTCCCCACTTTTTCTTCTACCAGATTTAGTTTATTTATCTGGTTCTATGTTTAAGTCTTTGATTCTAAGGACTTGAGATTTGTGCATCATGGTGGATAAGGATCTATTTTCTTTCTTCTGTATGCAGACATCCATTTAGGACATCGCCATTTTTTGGAGATGTTTTCTTTTTTCATTGTACAATTTTGGTTTCTTGGTCAAAAAATCAAGTGTCCTTAGGCATGTGGGTGTATTTGTGGGTCTTCAATTCAATGTCATTGGTCAACTTGTCTGTTTTTATGTCAATGCCACATGGTTTTTATTACTATTGCTCTGTAGTACCGCTTGAAATGAGGGATGGTGATACCTTCGGGAGCACTTTTATTTTACAGTATTTTATTTTATTTTTTTTAGCTACACTGTGTTTTTGTTTTCCTTATAAATTCAAGTACTATTCTTTCAACATGCATGTGGAAAGAATTGTACTGAAATTTTATTTGGAACTTCTTTGAAGTATATTATGCCATTTTTATAACATTAATCTTACCAATCCACTAGTATGGTAGATCTGTCTCCTGATATCTTGGTTGATTTCCTTCTTCAAAAACATAAAATTCTTGTCATATAGGTCTTTCCCTTGCTTGGTTAGAGGTGCACCAATATATTGTATTTGATTTGTGCCTATCATGAAAGATGTTGTTTCCCTAATTTCTTCTCATACTGTTTATGATTCGGACAAAGAAGGACTACTGATTTTTTAAGTTAAATTTGTATACTGCTACTATATGAAGACATTGTTTTTTTTTTTTTTTTTGCTATAAGAATTCTCTGGTAGAAGTTTTGGTATTACACACACACACACACACACACACACACACACACACACACATCCCTACTATTATATTTAGAATAGCAATAGTTGACTTTTTTCTTTCTAACTTTGCATCCCCTTGATCTCCTTTAGATATCTTACTGCTATAGCTTAAAATACTTCAAGTCCTATATTGAACAGGTGTAGAGAAAGTGAGCAATCTGGTCTTGTCCTTGTGTTTAGTGGAATTGCTTTAAATTTCTTTCTGTTTCATTTGATTATAGCTACCCACTTACTGTATATTGCCATGATTGTGTTTAGGTATATGCCTTATATCCTTGATTTCTCCAAGTCCTTTATCATGAAGTGGTGATTGTTTTTCTCAAAGGTTTTCAGCACTTAATGAGATAGTCATGTTTTTTGTTTTCATTTTCAGTTTCTTTATATGGTGGACTATGTTGATCGATTTTTATGTTGTGAAGCATGTCTATATCCCTAGAATGAAGCATTGATAATGGTGTGTGTGTGTGTGTGTGTGTGTGTGTGTGTGTGTGCACATGCACGCGCATGGATGTGCAGGCATGCATGGACAGAAGAGCACATGCCTGGTGTGGATTTATTTATTCCCTGTGTTTCCATGGGTGTAGTTTACATTCTTGCATTGAAGTCTGCCTTCTAGAGTCTTCTGCCAGGCTGCTTTTGTAGATAGATTTTTGTTTGTTTGTTTGTTTGTTTGTTTGTTTTTTGTTTTTTGTTTTTTTGTTTTTTGCAGTTCTGTAACTTTATTTGACATTCAACAGTTAGTTCTCAAACACATTGACTGTCTGTAGATTTTTGAATGTGGTAACAGGCCCGTAAGTTACCAGTGTGTAGAGCTTGTTTGGTGAATCCTCATCCTCATTACGCTTTCTGGACAAATGTACTCGGATGCGGTACGGAACATTCCTTATTCCTTTGGCCCAGATGGCTTTATTGAGCCTGGTGTCTATGCGCACATCTGGAGTTCCCATCTCCTTCATGGCAAATTTCCGAATTTCTTTGAGTGCCCGAGGATCATGCTTCTTGAAGCCCACTCCATGGATGGACTTGTGAATGTTGATGGTGTATTCTTGGGTCACCACCTTGTTGATGGCAGAACGGCCCTTCTTCTTGCCACCCTTCTTTGCGGGAGCCATTCTGCCGGGCCCAAGTTGGAAAGGTGATAGATATTATTTAAATTATGTTTTTCATATCTTTTTTCTCCCTGTATGGAGTTTAAAAGTTTACTGAGTATAGTAATCTGTGCTTGCATTGTGGTTTCTTCAAGATTGCAAGACATCTGGAATTTAGAGTCCCTGTAAAAATGTTCGTTTTAATTATGATAGCTCTGCCTTTATATTTTATTTGGTCTTTTTTCCCAGCTGCATGTAATATTCTTTGTCTGTTCTTTATATTTAGTGTAATTATGTAGCAGGAAATTTTTTTCTGGTCTAATGCATTTTGAGTTCTGTTAGGGTTCTTGTTTGTTTACCTTTCTTTAGGTTGGGGAATTTTTCTCCTATGACTTGGTTGAAAATATGTTTGGGTATTGGAGGTGGGAATCTTCTCCTTCTTTTATTCCTATCATAATTAAATTTGGACTTGTCATAATGTCCCAGATTTCCTGGATGTTTTGTGTCAGGAACATTTTAAATGCAATGTTCTTTTTGACAAATAAATCAATTTCTTCTATCACAGAGCTTCTACACCTGAAATTCTCCCATCTGTAGTTCCTATTCTCTTACCTGTGCTTTCTATCTCTACTTTTTCCCCAGGTTGTGTGTATGTGCTTTTTCTATTTTCATTTTCAGTTCTTGAACAACTTTATTCATTTCCTTCACTGCTTTGACTGTATTTTCCTGAATTTCTTCAGAGGATTTATTCCTTTTCTCTTAAAAGACCTATATCATCTTTATAAGATAGGATTTAAGGTCAAGTTCTTATGTTTAGGACATCTAGGGCTGCTTTAGTAGGATAGTTGGTCTCTAGTGATGCCATATTTCCCTGACTCTTGTTGATTGTCCTTTATATTGTTGTTTTGGTTTGGGTGTTTCCCTTTACTCTAAATTTAATTTTTTTTAAATTACTCACTTTACATCCTACTCACTTGCTCACCTCCTACTCATCATCCCTTCCCACAATTCTTTCCCAATTCCCCTCCCCTTCTCCTTTGAGTGGATGACCCTGCCACCTACTCAGCATTGCCTCCAAACCTCAGCCTAGGCATCTCCAGTTTTTGTGAAGGTAGGTGCTTCCTCTCCCGTTGAGACCAGAGAAGGCAGCACAACTAGAATACAATATCCCACATACACACAACAGCTTTTGGATAGCCCCTTTTTCAATTGTTCAGGACCCACCTAAATATAAAGCTGCCCATCTCTTACATATGTGGAAGATCCAGTCCATGTATTTCCTTCAGTTGGTGATTCAGACTCTGAGAGCCCTAGATTTTTTGACTCTATAGGTTTTCCTGTGGAATTACTATCCCCTTTGAGCCCAGGATCCTTCCTCCTATGTTTCCATAAGAGTCCCCATCTCTGTTTGGCGACAAGCATAACAAAGTACCATTGATAGTGTTAGGGATTGGTGTTTGCCCATGAGATGAGTGTCAGGTTGAATAGTTTTTGATTTTTTTATTTCCTGAGTCTCTGTTTCAATCCCCATCCATACCTTTATTGTAGATAAGATACATTTGGGATTGAAAGTTTTTTGGGTCAGTTGGTGTCTGTATCCACTTGGGTTCCTGACTTGCACAGGAGCCATCTGGTTGTCCTTGGTGCCAACAGGCTACCAGGGATGCAGGCATAGTTGTGGTACTGAAAATGGAGTGCAGGGTATCTGTTGCTTCCAGCCCCAACCAGCAGGAAAGGAGTGACACCATGACATTCTTCTCAAAGCAGTTTATTCAGGAACCCTTTTGTCTGCAAGCAGCAACAGTGTCTCCATCCAGCCCCTGAGTGCACTCCCATATAACCTCCCTCAACCACCTCAACCGTCCAGTCTGCGTAACCTCCGTTCATAGGTCCACGTCACATGGCCTGATATATCGTCATGGTGTGCCTGCGCAGCTCTCACGATGGGGCGTGGCTTATTTTCAGGTGCTAGTCATAAGATTCAGCAGCAGTCCTGGGCGCCATCTTGGGATTGCTGCTACACCCGCTCCCCACAGGGATCACTATGAAGTTTACCATTGTTGGGTGTGCTTTATGAAGACCTAGTAAGCAGGAGGTTTGAAGAGGAGAAGGCAGTTACCTGGTAGTCTGTGGTCCTGGAAGGTCTCAGGAAGTGCAGGAAGCATTGTGAGCCTGAAACTGAGTGCAAGGAACACATGTCACAATTTGCTGCTGCTGGCTGTGTCTAAGGAGAAACCAGAAAGTATTGTGCCTCATATACAGTACTTTCCCGGTTTTCCCAGATGTTGGCAAACTTGTATGTCCCTGGTGCCAACAAGTCTATAGAAAATACATTGCATGATTGCATGTAGCTGCTGCCACCAGGCCTACAGGAGTACAGGCACACCAGTAGCTATATAGCAGAGCTCAAGGGACCAGGTCGAACTCACTTTGCTTACTTTCTTTTTTAGTTCTTTGTGAAGAGTTTAGACATCTTGAGCTTTTCCTCTATATGTTGGCACATTCATTGGGCTCACTCTTGATCAGCTCACATCTGGGTAGTATGTTGATGACACTTCATGGATGTTGCTTCTGATATTACTATGAGACACATTTCATAGCTCCCTTATATCACCTCACCATTTCTTCAATGTCTCCTGAACCTTAGTGGTAGGGATATTTTGTAGATATAAGCATTGGGACTGAACTTCACAACTCTACATTTTACTTGGTAGTGATTTTCTATAGTAGTTTTGTTGGGGAAAGAAAGAGAAGTCTTTTGATGAGGGATGAAGACTGCACTTCTCTGTAACTATAAGGAAAACTGTTTTTAGATTGTTATGATAAGTCATTCTAATATAGCAAATTAGAGGTGGTAGATTCCCTCCGATAACTCTGACTGCACTAGAGTCAGCTAGGTTTCAGAACCAGGCACAGCTTGCCTCATTTTGATGGGGTCTTTTGTCCAATTATGGAGCTTTGGTTAGCATAAATGTGTACCTTTACTATTGGACTCTTAGAGTGATTTTGCCATTCTGGTCATTGATGTGGTTCATATACATCATAGTCTGGGGTGATGACACAGTGAGTAAGGATGTTTCTTATGCCTGTGCAGACTGGGCAACCCAAAGTCTTCAAATGCACCCTGCTACTCATGTCTATACACACACACACATACACACACACACACACACACACACACACACACACTCATACTCACACACTCACATACACATAAACTCACACAAATGAATAGATGAATAATATAACTAAAAGTAAATGCAGTAACATTATTTGCGCTCTGACGTCCTTTTGAAGTAATTTTGTCTTTCAAGTTTTAATATCTCTGTGAATCTTTCCATCCAGTTTACTTGAGTGGAAGTTTGAAAATTTTCCCAAAACATAAAATGAGTGATTATAGATCATAGTTCATTGGTTTATTTTCTCACATATTATGATTTACTTTGCTTCTTTACTCAGGATCTGAAAATAAATTCAGTTAGGTTTCTTAGGATAAGGAAGAAAGTCAGCAATATTTATTCTCTCATGACCAAAAAATAAAACCTTTTAATGAAGTTCAAAATATACAGTCACTTGAACCCAAGAAAACTGCCCCCAGACATTTTTAGGACATAAGTGGTCCTCTTTGTCATTCGATCACAGAATGCTTTGTGTCTTTGTAACTCTAGTTCAGCACATAGAATGTAGAAATGTGATAAGAGCTATAACAGCATCACTACCAGTTCACTTAATTTTTTGCTTGAGATGTTCCACACTCTAGAGGGAAAAGGCTGCTAAAGAGGCCAGTGGACCCACAGGCAGATTGTCTATGGATAGGAATAAACAAGATAGTCAGAATGTTTTTGACATTTCACACAGAAATCCATTATGATTCATAGGTACAAACTTAATGACCTTCAAATGTCTTATATTTTCTCCAAACACGTTACTCTGAGACTTCCCAAAGGGTAACGAGAAGTTTTATAGATCACATTTTTTTGCCATGTTCCATTCACAAATGAATAGCGAATGTCACTTCACATTACACACCAATGACGCCTTGGCAGATGCCACAGTGATCAGAGTAAGGGCAAAGAATGAAAAAGGGCCGACCCTAGGCTGTGTTGAGCATAGACCTAAGACAGCAGGAGAGCTGGCTTGCTTTCTAAACCCCAGTTTGAAAATTTCATAATAAATACAAAGATATGTCCTTAACTAGCTTCAGAATTACTACATTAAAAAAAAATGATCTCAGTGGTAATGTTTTGCCCAGCCTGAAAAGCCAAGGGTTCAATCTTAGGCACTACAAAAAGGAAAGATAAAATATATGTGAGGCTTTTACTAAAGTATAATGATTTATATAATTTATAATATGAAATACATAACACATAAGGATATTTGGCTTCTTAATAGATGTTTATAGGTGTGTCTCCTGTAGTTTAAATGTTTATGCAGTTGCAAGGAAACTACTCTATGTCTTCATTTGTTGTAAGTTTATTTTGAGGCTTTGGACTCATAATGTCGCAAGGGCACATGTATAATAAAAGTGGGTACATGTGTGATGTGAATACTTGTGTAAGTATATGTGTTGTTCTCATAAATCAGATTGGCCTAAGCTCCAACAGAGAAAAATACTTGTGACAAAAAAAAAATTCTCTAAGCATGACAGGATCCTTAGGTAAAAAATAGGTCAAAATGCATTTGTAGCTAATCTAAAATTAGAGCTACTTGTTTAGAAAGTGATCCATCCTAACAGGGAAATGACCTAGGGCAATGATTGTTAACTGCCTTGGTTCTGACATATGTTATATAGAGTAAAAAAAGCAAACTTGGAATAGTACTGTTAGGCTTTGTTGAACAATTGAAGTTATATTCTATATAAAGAAATATAATGCAATTAAGACTGGGAGGAATTTTTATTTGGATCATTTCTGTGTTAAGATTGGTCAACACAGTGTGACAGGAACTGCAAATTGCACATGTCAGTAGCCTCTGACAATTCTACTTGTTAAGCTTTCAAGGTGTCCAGGGTCTCATCTACTCAAAACTTCACCTGTTTGTGTTGGAGTGGGAAAATGAACTAGATAACACAAGAACTTCCTTTACTTAGGTTGTTCTTAAAATCTGAGCCAAACACACAAAAAGAGATTCTGGGGGAACCATGGATCCCATAGAATCGATGTCACAATTATTAATATCCTGAGATTTTGAAATTACTATTTTGGATTAAATGATGGTTATATAAAGGACACTTCATATTCATCAAAGGAAAAATCCACCAAGATGAACTATCAATCCAAAATATCTATGCTCCAAATACAAAGGCACCAACATACATAAAAGAAACGTTACTAAAGTTCAAAACACACATTGCACCTCACACAATAATAGTAGGAGATTTCAGCTCCCCACTCTAATCAATGGAAAGATCATGGAAACAGAAATTATACAGAGACATAGACAAAGGGAAGTCATGAACCAAATGGACTTAACATATATTTATAGAACATTCTATCCTAAAACAAAAGGATATAACTTCTTCTCACCACCTCATGGTACTTTCTCCAAAATCGACCATATAATTGGTCATAAAAAAGGCCTCAAAGGATACAGAAAGAAAGAAATAATTCCATGCATCCTATCAGAATACCAAAGGCTAAATCTGGTCTTCAACAACAATAAGGGAAGAACGCCAACATAAACATGGAAATTGAACAATGCTCTACTCAATGTTAACCTGGTCAAGGAAGAAATAAAGAAAGAAATTAAAGACTTCTAAGAATTTAATGAAAATGAAGGTACAACATACCCAAACTTATGGGACACAATGAAAGCTGTATGAAGAGGAAAACTCATAGCGCTGAGTCCCTGCAGAAAGAAACAGGAGAGAGCATATGTCAGCAGCTTGACAGCACACCCAAAAGCTCTTGAACAAAAACAAGCAAATACACCCAGGAGGAATAGAAGGCAGGAAATAATCAAACTCAGAGCTGAAATCAGCCAAGTAGAAACAAAAAGGACCATAGAAAGAATCAACAGAACCAAAAGTTGGTTCTTTGAGAAAATCAACAAGATAGATAAATCCTTAGCCAGACTAATGAGAGGACACAGAGAGTGTGTCCAAATTAACAAAATCAGAAATGAAAAGGGAGACATAACTACAGAATCAGAGGAAATTCAAAAATTTACCAGATCCTACTACAAAAGCCTATACTCAGCAAAACTTGAAAATCTGCCGGAAATGGACAATTTCCTAGACAGATACCAGGTACCAACATTAAATCAGGAACAGATAAACCAGTTAAGCAACCCCATAACTCCTAACGAAATAGAAGCAGTCATTAAACGTCTCCCAACAAAAAAGAGCCCAGGTCCAGACGGGTTCTGTGCAGAATTCTATCAGACCTTCATAGAAGATCTCATACGAATACTATCCAAACTATTCCACAAAATTGAAATAGATGGAGTGCTACCGAATTCCTTCTATGAAGCCACAATTACTCTTATACCTAAACCACATAAAGACCCAACAAAGAAAGAAAACATCAGACCAATTTCCCTTATGAATATCGACCCAAAAAAACTCAATAGAATTCTGGCAAACGAATCCAAGAGCACATCAAAGCAATCATCCACCATGATCAAGTAGGCTTCATCCCAGGCATGCAGGAAGGTTTAATATATGGAAAACCATCAACGTGATCCATTATAAAAACAAACTGAAAGAACAAAACCACATGATCATTTCATTAGATGCTGAGAAAGCATTTGACAAAAATCAACACTCCTTCATGATAAGAGTCCTGGAAAGAATAGGAATTCAAGGCCCATACCTAAACATAGTAAAAGCCATATACAGCAAACCAGTAGCTAACATTGAACTAAATGGAGAGAAACTTGAAGCAATCCCACTAAAATCAGGGACTAGCAAGGCTGCCCACTTTCTCCCTACATATTCAATATAGTTCTTGAAGTTCTAGCCAGAGCAATCAGACAACAAAAGGAGATGAAAGGAATACAGATAGGAAATAAGAAGTCAAAATATCACCATTTGCAGATGATATGATAGCATATTTAAGTTATCCCAAAAGTTCTACCAGAGAACTACTAAACCTAATAAACACCTTCAGCAAAGTGGCTAGGTATAAAATTAACTCAAATAAATCAGTAGCCTTCCTCTATACAAAAGAGAAACAAGTTGAGAAAGAAATTAGTGAAACGACACCCTTGGTAGTAGTCCCAAATAATATAAAGTACCTCGGTGTGACTTTAAGCAAGCAAGTGAAAGATCTGTTGGATAAGAACTTCAAGCCTCTGAAGAAAGAAATTGAAGAAGACCTCAGAAGATGGAAAGATCTCCCATGCTCATGGATTGGCAGGACTAATATAGTAAAAATGGCCATTTTACCAAAAGCAATCTGCAGATTCAATGCAATCCCCATCAAAATACCAATCCATTTCTTCATAGAGTTAGACAGAACAATTTGCAAATTTATCTGGAATAACAAAAAACCCAGGATAGCTAAAACTATCCTCAACAATAAAAGGACTTCTGGGGGAATCACTATCCCTGAACTCAAGCAGTATTACAGAGCAATAGTGATAAAAACTGCACGGTATTGGTACAGAGACAGACAGATATACCAATGGAACAGAATTGAAGACCCAGAAATGAACACACACTCCTATGGTCACTTGATTTTTGAAAAAGGAGCCAAAACCATCCATTGGAAAAAGATAGCATTTTTACCAAAACGTGCTGGTTCAAGGGAAAGTCGGCATGTAGAAGAATGCAGATTGATCCAAGCTCATCAACCTGTACAAAGCTTAAGTCCAAGTGGATCAAGGACCTCCACATCAAAGCAGACACACTCAAACTAATAGAAGAAAAACTAGGGAAGCATCTGGAACACATGGGCACTGGAGAAATTTTCCTGAACAAAACACCAAAGGCTTACGCTCTAAGATCAATAATGGACAAATTGGATCTCATAAAACTGCAAAGCTTCTGTAAGGCAAAGGACACTGTTATTAGGACAAAACAGCAACCAACAGTTTGGGAAAAGATCTTTACCAATCCTACAACAGATAGAGGGCTTATATTCAAAATATACAAAGAACTCAAGAAGTTAGATCGCAGGGAGACAAATAACCCTATTAAAAAATGGGGTTCAGAGCTAAACAAAGAATTCACAGCTGAGGAATGCCAAATGGCTGAGAAACACCTAAAGAAATGTTCAACATCTTTAGACATAAGGCAACTGCAAATCAAAACAACCCTGAGATTTCACCTCACACCAGTGAGAATAGCTAAGGTCAAAAACTCTGGTGACAGCAAATGCTGACGAGGATATGGAGATAGAGGAACACTCCTCCATTGTTGGTGGGATTGCAGACTGTTACAACCATTCTGGAAATCAGTCTGGCGGTTCCTCAGAAAATTGGACATTGCACTACCTGAGGAACCAGCTATACCCCTTTGGGCACATACCCCAAATATGCCCCAAAATATAACAAAGACACATGGTCCACTGTATTCATAGCAGCCTTATTTATAATAGCCAGAATCTGGAAAGAACCCAGATGCCCTTCAACAGAGGAGTGGATACAGAACATGTGGTACATCTACACAGTGGACTAGTACTTAGCTATCAAAAACAATGAATTTATGAAATTCATAGGCAAATGGATGGAACTGGAAAATATCATCCTGAGTGAGGTAACCCAATCACAGAAAAACACATATGGTATGCACTCATTGATAAGTGGCTTTTAATCCAAATGCTCGAATTATCCTAGATGCACAGAACAGATGAAAATCAAGGATAACCAAAATGCGAATGCTTCACTCCTTCTTTGAAAGGGAAACAAGAATACCCTTTGCAGGAAATGGGGAGGCAAAATTTAGATCAGAGGCAAAAGGTACACCCACTCACAGCCTGCCCCACATGTGGCCCATACTTATACAGCCACCCAATTTGATAAGATGGATGAAGCAAAGAAGTGTTGGTCCACAGGAAGTGGAAGTAGATCTCTCCTGAGAGACACAGCCAGAATACAGCAAATACATAGGTGAATGCCAGCAGCAAAACACTGAACTTAGAACAGGACCCCCGTTGAAGGAATCAGAGAAAGGACTGGAAGAGCTTGAAGGGGCTCGAGACCCCATATGAACAACCATGCCAACCAATCAGAACTTTCAGGGACTAAGCCACTACCCAAAGACTATACATGGACTGACCCTGGGCTCAAGCCTCATAGACAGCAATGAATAGCCTAGTAAGAGCATCAGTGGAAGGGGAAGCCCTTGGTCCTGCCAAGAATGAACCCCCAATGAATATGATTGTTGGGGAGAGGGCGATAATGTGGGTCGGATGGGGAGGGGAACACCCATAGAGAAGGGGAGTGGAAGGGGTTAGGGGGATGTTGACCCCGAAACCCGGAAGGGGACTAACAATCAAAATATAAATATGAAATACTCAAGTTAATAATGATGGGGAAAAAAAGATGTCGATAGGCATCTTTCATCTTTAAATATACAAGGCATGACTACAGGGTACTCAAACATTAGCATGCCTTTGTTGACCATTTACCTGTAAGAAGGAATACAGTTTCTTAAAAATTCATCTGAAACGTGATATGTGATTGTTATTGCTTATACGTTGATGCGCAAATATCATACTACCTGGTTTTATACTTTACGAGGTTAAATTCACAGATTTTGTTTGGGTTATTCCATAAAACTTTTAAAGTTCCTAATGATTTTCCTTAAATAATGTGTGATTTAAAATGTTAATTTCATAGTAGAATGAATATTGAGGGAGACAGGGGGCCACACCAGCTTAAGATAATATTAGACAACAAATGTCTTGTGGAAGGAACAATTATGACTATATTCTGCTTTTCTAAATACTTACAAAAATCCAACAAATATCTGGATATTTCTCAGTTATATTTACAGATGGGCTGCATGTAATATATCATTAATATAAATTGGTTTGTAATATATTTGTCATTAAACTGACTGATGAACTTTTTTATTTATTATTTTATGTTTTTACATTTCTAATATTATCCATCTTCCAGGTCTTCCCTCCATGAACCCCTCATACCCCACTCCTTTCCCCTTTGCTCCCCACCATCCCACCCACCCACTCCCATCTCAGCTCTCTAGCATGCTCCTTCTCTGGGGCATCAAGCCACCGAAGACCAACCACCTTCCTTCACAATGATGTTAGATAAGGCACTCCTCTGCTACATACATAGCAGTAGCCATGGACTAGCATTTCTATAAACTTTGGTTGGTGGTTTAGACCCTGGGAGTTCTGAGACATTAATTGAAACTGTTGTTCTTCATACGAGTTTACAATTCCCTTCAACTCCTTCAACCCTTCCCATAACTTTTCCACTGAGGTCCCCAGGCTCAGTTCAACTGTTGGCTATGAGTATCTACATCAGTCTTAGTCAGATGCTGGCAACACCTCTGAAATGATAGCCATACAAGGCTCCTGTCTGCAATCATATCTTGGTAGGGTAGTCTCTGGATGGCCTTTTTTTCAACCTCTACTCCATTTTTGTCCCTGTGTTTCCTTTCAATAGGAAATTTTCTGGGTTAAAAATTTGAGATGGGTTGTTGTCCCCATTGTTCTACTGTGGGGCATGTCTATCTACTGGAGGTGGTCTCTACAGGTTCTATCTCCCTGCTTTTGGATATTTCAGCTTATGTTTGTTGTTGTAAAATATAAAAAATAAAAGTATGGTTGTCTTTTATCCTCACTAGGTCCTATACCACGATGCCCCAAGATATCTGCTAGATATCTTGGTGGAAACACATCCCAACTCCATGGCGGCAGCCCGGTGTCTCCATCTGCCGCACAATTTCCTACACTTAAACTGTCACATAAAAGAACACAGCCAAGAATACCAGAGGTCAGAGCTCTGTCCATGCCCTAGCAAAGAGTTTTTACCACCACGGTCCTTCTAAGTAAAGAAAAAGGGGGAGATGATGGGAGCAGCCTCAAGATGGTGGAAGCAGCCTTCATATTAAAAAGCAATTGTATTTAACCTTACATTAAAACAAAAGCAATAGCCTTATGTTAGATCAAAGCAGTCATACCTAAGCCTGCACCTGCAGTTCTGGTTGAACTCAATAGATAGAATAAATCTGATTGTCAGGTCACTTAGCACCAGTGGTCAGGCATCAGTGATCAGGTCACTAAGCAACCCACCCTATTGTTCCCCCCACTGGTTGATTTACCCAGCCAATATCCTGGTCATCGAGCCAGGGCCATTCTTTTCTGGTTACCTAACCCTTCCCCATATCATGCTTTTACCAGTATATCTTCTGCCTGGGAAAAATTAAAAATTGTCATCTTGATCAGAAAAAAAAGAAAAGAAAAAAGAACACACAACACAATAACCTTTGGCCCAGCTGATAAGATATAATTGCCCACCTGAACATACAAAGCCCAATACACATCCATCCCTTAAGAATATTAATGACAACCTGTAAATGCACAGAGGGGAATCTTAACATCAGCCTCCATTGTTGTTCCTCTGCTCCTCTCCCGTCCCTCCTGTCTCTTCCTCCTTTCCGTTCCAGTCTCCTCTTCCTTCAAACTTTTCTCCTACCCATTTTTCCTTCTAATCCAATGACAAGCCTCCTTCTATCTTGTACCTGCCTCACCTGTGACATCATCCCACATATGTCATCCTATTGGGTTCTGAGAGACTCTCACATTCCTGTCATCTGGGACCCTCTAGTGGTTTCTCCAGTTCTCCACTCCACATGGCTACTTATTTTTTCTCATACTCCATGCCTTCTGGACTTCTCTCCTGGCCCTTGCCATACCTAGTCCGGTCCCCCTCTGTTTTCCTCATCCTCTTTTTTCCCACTTATAACCCGTCCTTTCCTCTACCTCCAGTGATTATTTGGTTGTCCCTTCTAAGTGGGTTTGAAGCGTCCACTTTTTGATCTTCCTTCTCATTAAGCTTCATATGGTCTGCAAGTTGTATCATGGGTATTCTGAGCTTTGGGGCTAAAATGCACTTACTAGTTAGTGAATACATACCCGTTGTATTAAATATTTAAAAAAATAAATAAATCTCTACCACCCCATGGTATTGCTGGCACCAGTGGGTCACATGGCATCTGCGGTGTATTTTTATCTTAGTCAGGAAAAGCACCTCACCCACTAAGCTCTCAGTCTCCATCCCATGGTGCCGAAGGCTACTCTCTGATCCTGGAGTCAATCTCTCCATCCAACTAGTTCCCAAGGCCAGTCACTGCCATGCCAGTTTCATACTGAGACCACCTATCTTCTGGCTCCCTTACTTTACATTCTGCTCACATTCCCAGGATCTCCCTCTGGTTATTGTACAACTCGCAGTAACCTCTTAAAATCAAAACTCATTCAGCTTATAATTTAGCAGTCACATTTATATCTTAAATTCTCATTTCACAAAACATCCACACAATAAACTCCCAACCAATTGATAATGATATAAACTGCCCACTTAGATAAGACAGAATTGTCATATAAAAATCCATCCCTTAAAAAATATTCATAACTACCTCTGGCCATTTAAGGTCACACAAGTCTAGGTCATTCCTCTCTGTCTCCATTTTGGTTCTCCTCCTTTTCTTTTCATCTCTCCCGCCTTACAAAAACTCTATCCCAGTCTTACTTTCTCATGGCCCAATCCCAGGCCTTGCCTTATCTAGTGCCTACCCTCACCTCATAGAGACATCAATCTACATATACCATATATGCCCTTCTGGGTCTGGGTTATCTCAATCAAGGTGATATTTTCTAATTCCACTCATTTTTCTACCAAGTTCATGAAGTCTTGATTTCTAATATCCGAGTAGTATTCCATTGTATGAATGTACCACATTTTCAGTACCCATTCTTCCATTCAGAAACTTCTGGACTGTTTCCTGTTGGGCTTCCTGCTGGAGGCTTTCTCCACCTAGGTGCACAGGCTTACATGAAAGGGAGTGAACTCAGGCAGGGAGGGGGGGACTGCTTTTGTCCCTGTTTTGCTTTGCTTCCATTTCCACTGCTCAGGACATTGGGCAGGGCTGAGCCAGCAGGAGTGCAGCGAGGGGTGCAGGGGAGCTTCTGGCAGCAGATTTTGGGAAAGCGGATCTCTTCCATGAGCAGCGGTGTTACAGGTCTTAGGACAGAAGTTCTCAGACGACGGAGTAATTCCTGCACACCTTTAATCCTTCTGAATGGGATTCTTAAATACAGTTTCAGGTTGGGTCAGTATTTGACAGCAGGTACTTCTTATTGGTTTGGCATGAGAGCTTGGGAATACCTTATCCACATATTTGGGGATGTGATCCTGCTTCTAAATGACTGATCTCTCTTGAACCTACGTGACCTGTGGAGGAGGGGCTTAGGGCATTGCCCTACCTGACTGACAGTCTGAAACTTCTCTACAGGTGTTGTAGAGGGCTGAGGCTACATGAAAGGGGCCTGATCTCCTGGAACCTTGAGAATGCTCCTGCAGTCCTATAGAGTTTTTGGGGATTTGTCCTGTCTAGACCAGGAATCAGGGTACTTTTCACAGCCCGCCGCCCCAAAGATTCTAGCATCGGTCCATTAAAAATAAGGCTGCTATGAACATTTTTGAGCACCTGTTCTTATTATATGTTGGAGCCTATCTTGTGTATATGCCCAGGAGTGAAATAACAATGTCGACAGGTAGAACAATTTCCAATTTTTTGAGGAACCAGGACTCTAAGTTCCAGAGTTTTTGTACCAGTTTGCAATCCGACCAGGAATGGAGGACTGCTCCTCTTTCCTTGTGGAGAAGGCATCTGCTATTACCTTTTTGATCTTAGCCATACTGATTGTTGTGAGGTGAAATCTCAGGGTAATTTTAATTTGTATTACTCTGATGACTAAGGATGTTGAACTTATCTTTAGGTTCTTCTCGGCCATTAGAGGTTCCTCATTTGAGAATATTTTGTTTAGCTCTGTACTCCATTTTTAATTGGGTGATTTAATTTTTCAGAGTCTACCTTCTTAAATTCTTTAAATATTTTGGATGCTAGTACTGTATGAGATATATGTTGTAAAGATTTTCTTTTTCTAATCTGTACGTTGCTGTTTTGTCCTGGTGACTGTGTCCTTTGCCTTAAAAGAGCTTTCAGTTAAATAAGGTCCCATTTGTCAATTGTTGATCTTAGAACCTAAGTCTTTGGTGTTCTGTTCAGAAAAATTCCCCCAGTTCTGAAGTGTTCAAGGCATATTCCCACTTTCTCTTCTATTAGTTTCAGCATATCTTATTTTATGAGGAGGTCCTTGATCCACTTGAACTTCAGCATTGTGCAAGAAGATAAAACTTGTTCAAATTACATACTTCTATATACAGAGTGCCAGTTAGAGCAGCATCATTTATGGAAAATGCAATCCTTTTTCCATTTTATGGTTTTGGCTTCTTTGTCAAAGATCAAGTGACCATAGTTGCATGGGTTTATTTCCGGATCTTCAATTTGATTCCATTGATATATCTTTCTGTCTCTGTTCCAATACATGCATTGAGTATTGCTATTGTTCTGTAGTACAGGTTGAGATCAAGGATGGAGATTCCACCAGAAGTTCTTTTATTATTAAGTATTGTTTTTAATATCCTGTGTTTTTTGTTTTCTGTTTTTTCTTTTTTGGGTGTTGTTGTTGTTGTTGTTGTTGTTGTTACAGATGAAATTGAGAATTGCTTTTTCTAGTTCTGTGAAGAATTGAATTGGAATTTTGATGGTTGCATTGAATGTGTACATTGCTTTTGAGGTTTTCCGAGGTCTTCTTTGATTTCTTTCTTGAGAGATTTAAGTTCTTATCATATATTCTTTCACTTGCTTGGTAAGAGTTATGTCAAGATATTTTATATTATTTGTGACTATTGTAAAGGATATTATTTCCCTAAATTCTTTTAAATCCATTTATCCTTTATGTAGAACAAGGCTACTGGTTGGTTTGAGTTAACTTTATATCCAGTCACATTTCTGAAGTTGATTATCAGGTGTATGAATTATCTGGTAGAATTCTAGAGGTTGCTTATGTATATTACCATATCATGCATAAATAGCAATGCATTGACTTCTTCATTTCAAATTTGTATCCCTTCAACCTCCTTTTGTTGTCTAATTGATCTAGCTAGAAATTAGAATGCTATATTGAATAAATAGGGAGAGTGTCTTTCCTTGTCCCTGATTTTAATGGAATTGCTTCAAGTTTCTCTCCATTTAGTTTGATGTTGGCTGTTGGTTTTCTGTATATTGCTTTTATTATGTTTAGGTATGTGCCTTAAATTCCTATTCATTCCAAGACTTTTAACAGAACTTTTATATCTTGACAAAAGTCTTTTTGGGATCTAATGAGATGATCTTGTGATTTTTTTTAAGTTTGTTTATATAGTGGATTAAATTGAGGGATTTTTGTATCACTGTTCCAGCTTACTCGGTCCTGATGAGTGATGGTTTTGTTGGGTTCATGGATTTTGGTTGTGAGAATTTTATTGAATATTTCTGCATCAATACTCATAAAGAAAATGTGTCTAAATTTCTCTTTCTTTGTTTACATATCAGTGTAACTGTGGCTTCAAAGAATGAATTAGGTAGTATCCCTTCTGTTTCTATTTTATGGAATAACATGAGAACTTCTTTGAAGTTCCAACATAATTCTGCACACAAACCATCTGGACTTAGCTCACCCACCTTGAGATACTTTTATTGACTGCTTCTATTTCCATAGGGTTATGAGATTGTTTAGATAGTTTATCTGGTCCTGATTTAACTTTGGTATTTGGTATATGTATTGAAAAATCATCCATTTCCTCTAGAGATCCCAGTTTTGTAGAGTATAGTCTTTTGTAGTAGGATCTGATGATTTTTTTTTTAATTTCTAGTTTCATTTGTTACTCCCTTTTCATTTCTGATATGTTAATTTGGATACTGTCTCTATGCCTTTTAATTAGTTTTACTAAGGGTTTATCTGTCTTGTTGATTTAATCAAAGAACCTGCCCCTGGTTTTGTTGATTCTTTGTATCATTCTATTTGTTTCTAATTGCTTGATTTCATCTCTGAGTTTGATCATTTCCTTCTTTCTAGTCCTCTTGGGTGTATTTGCTTCTTTTGTTCTAGATCTTTCAGATGTCCTGTTAAGTTGCTAGTGTAGGATCTCTCCAGTTTCTTTATGAAGGTACTCAGTACTTTGAATTTTCCTCTTAGCAATGCTTTCATTGTGTCCCATATGTTTATGTTTGGGTATGTTGTGCCTTCATTTTTATTAAATTCTAAAATGTCTTTAATTTCTTTCTTTATTTCTTTTCTGACAAGCTGTCATTCAATAGAGATATATTAAGTTTTCATGGGTATGTGGGCTTTCTTTTGTTTTCGTTGTTATTAAAGACCAGTCTTTGTCTGTGTTGATCTAATAGAATGCATGTGATTATTTCAGTCTTGTTGTATCTGTTGAGGCTTGTTTTTTTGTCTGGTTACATGGTCAGTTTTGAAGGGGGTACTTTGAGGTATTGAGAAGAAGGTATATTCTGTTGTCTTAGGGTGCAGTATTCTATTGCAATTGATATCTATTAAATCCATTTGGTTCATAGCTTGTTAGCTTTACCATGTCTCTTTTAGTTTTTGTATCAATGATCTGTACATTGATGGGACTTCGATGCTGAAGCCTTCCACTATTATTGCATGAGCATCAATGTATGTTTTGAGATTTACTAATGTTTCTTTTACAAATGTGTGTGCCCTTGACAATGGGGCATAGATGTTCAAAAATGAGAGTTCATATATGCATATATTACAGGAAGTTATGACACTTAATCTGATAATTCTCCCCAAAGCACCCATAGATAAACAATGACCAAACTCCAGGCATAAGAAACCTTTGAAATTAACAAGATAGTCCAAGTGCATAGTCAAACAATATAGTATAGTGATGTAGACTTTGCTTGTCTCTGTAAAGATGTAAGTCAAAATTCCATTGCTTAAAATACTTCATACTTTGGACATATGTCTTAGATGACTAAAGCAAGATTTATCTTAAAATTTGCCTTCTTATGGTCTAGTTCCATAGTACTGGAAAATACTATAGAAACTGCCAAGGAAGGGAAATGAATAGTTTTTCCTAGCTATGACACTTAAAAACTACACGAGTGTCCAGAATTGGAGGGGACCTATAAGGATTCAATAAGTAATACTGTCTAATAGTACTTAAGGCCACTCAAAGGAGAGAAATTAGGTCTAATAATATTATCTGATCTTAATCTTTGGGATTATGAGTTCATGGACTTTAAAGAATAGGCTACTACCCTTGACTAAAACTATCTACATTCCATAGTATATCATTATCCTGACACTTCTTATCAAAGAAGCTTCTCTTTATAGTCAATGAAGACCATCACAGAACACCACAACTGGAGAAAATGCAGTGGTCAACTGATCAGAGGGAACACAGTCTTATTAAATATAGTCTTGGTCCCTATACCAATACCTCAGGGAACATTGGAAAAAGGCTCCAGAATACCAGAGGGAAAAAAGGAAGGAATATCAGAGTATTCAGAACACAAGGAATCCTGCTACAAAACGTTTCATCTAGAAATAGTTGAATAAACAAGACATATACAATGGTACCTTAAGTAGGGTTTTACTGCTGTTAATGTACACCATTATGAAGGTAACTTTTCTAAGGAGAGCATTTAATTAATGCTTGCTTACAGGTTCAGAGAGAGGTTCAGTCCATTTTCATCGAGGCGAAGAGCATGCATCATTCATCTTTTTGTGAAGGCTACTAGCAGATTACAGACTTCCAGGCAGTAGAGGTGTGTCTTCAAGTCCACACTCACAGTGACACACCTATTTCAACAAGGCCATACCTCCTAATAGTACTACTCCCTGGGCCAAGCATGTACAAACCATCACAATCCACTCCCTGTCCCCCATAGGCTTGTTCAAACATTAGTCTATGGGAGCCATATCTAGACATAGCATAATAAAAAGTACATTTAGTCCAATTTTCCAAAGACCCCCATCATCTATAGAAGTTTCAACAATGTTAAAAGTACAAAATCACCCAATCCTGTAACTGTTAACTCCAAACTGAGACAGAAAACCAGCTGGGCAAAATTTAAATTCTGCATCTCCATGTCTGAGGTAAAAGCAGTTTTCAGATCTCCAATTCCTTTTTATCTTTGTTCACTGAACAAACTTCTTTTCCTGGGGTAGTTTCTCTCCCTGTTAGAAGCATTCCTCAGGAGATATCCTATGGCTCTGCCATCTCTAAAATCCTGGAGTCTCCAAGGCAGCTTTAATGTTATAGCTCCTTATTTTAATGTCTAGGATCCAAACATGATCTTCTGAGCTCCTCCAAAGGAGGTAGATACACTGTACTGCTGCTGCTGTTCTTGGTGATCATCCCATGGTCCTGGCATCTCCAATACACTGGCGTCTTCCACTGCAGCTAGGCGCCACCAATAGCCTCTCATATGCTCTCCTCACAGTGGCAGGACTCAACTCCTTTATATGACCCCTGTGCTATCAACTGCAACTGAGGCTGCACCAGTGTCCTTCCATACCTCTTACAGTGCCAAGCTTTAGCTGCCTTCCATTACTCCTCACTCCTTCAAAAACATTACAACGTGGGTGATTCTTACACATTATCAAGCACATCTGCAGCACAAGATACAACTTGACAATCTCTGGGACACAGCTTCTTTGTGCTCTCAGAAACCTGTTCCCACAAGGTTTCTCCTCAATGATATTGGCTACTTCTTAATCATTGCTATTTTTTTTCACTCCTTCTAACCATCATTTTAGTAGTCCCTCTTATTCTTGACTCTAAAGCCAGAGCAACATGATTCTGCTGCTTGCTATGGGTGGAACATGCCCCACACCCTTATTCTATTAACCAGCTTTCTGCTTTCCAACTCTCTCTGCCTAAATTTGGCTTTCCTGGAACTTGCTTTGTACATTGACCTTGAACTCAGAAATCTACATGGCTCTGTTTCCTGTAATGCTGGGATTAAAGGTGTGCACCACCATTCCTGGATTTAAGCTTCTCTTCACCTAGAACCTGCTTTGTCACAGGCTGCCCTTGATTTTAGAAATGTTTAGCTTTGTCTCCTGGGATTAAAGATGTGTACCCCTATGCCTGGATCTAAATTTGGCTAGATTTGCCCACAAATCCCTTAATTTATTATCTCCTAGACCACAGGATTCAGTTCCATTTCACTTCTTGTTGTCACTTTAATACAAGAACCAAATATTTTATATTTTTCCTTTCCAAGTTTGCTACACTTGTTTAAATTGCTCTTTATGAGACTTAACAAGAGGAAAAGTGATGGGAGTGTCTGAGACTTCCTTTGTTAATGCAAATAATCTTTTTTTTTGTTCTTTTTTTTTTTTTTGGAGCTGGGGACCGAATCCAGGGCCTTGCACTTCCTAGGCAAGGGCTCTACCACTGAGCTAAATCCCCAACCCCAGCAAATAATCTTGAGTCTCTTCACCTTACCCTCAGGCAGTGTCTTAGTTAGGGTCTTATTGCTGTGAACAGACACCATGACCAATGTAAGTTTTATAAAGAACAGCATTTAATTGGGGCTGGTTTACAGGTTCAGAGGTTCAGTCCATTATCATCAAGGCAAGAGCCTGGCAGCATCCAGACAGGCATTGGTGCAGGAGGAACTGAGTTCTACTTCTTCACCTGAAGGAAGCCAGGAACAGACTAAGCATCCTCAGGCAGCTAGGGAGAGGGTCTCCAAACCCACCCCAAAAGTGACACACTTCCTCCAACAGGGTCACACCTTCTAATAGTGCCACTCCCTGAACCAAGCATATGCAAACCATCACAGGCATACTTTTCAGACAAAGGTCAAAGTAGTCATATTTTTCAGCAAAGTTCCACAAAAACAGTCTCTAGGCCACATACTGAAATTCTCCACTGAAACACCTTGGGCGACGTCTGCACAAATTCAAATCACTCTTAGTAACAAAGTCTTTCATATCCTATTACGATAGCCCATTAAACCCCATTTAAAGCATTCCACGCTCGCCAAATCCCAAATCCCCAAATCCACATTTTTCCAAACTAAAACATGGTCAAGCCCTATCACAGGATTCCCCTGTCCTGGTACCAACTTCTGTCTTAGTTCCACTAGCAGCTTTCAGATCAAGATTTAGAATTCTCAACTCTGCCTGTACCATGCATGCCTGGACACTGCCAAACAATGATAATGGACTGAATCTTCGAACTTGTAAGCCAACCCCAATTAAATGTTGTCCTTTATAAGACTTGCCCTGGTCATGGTTTCTGTTCATAACAGTAAAACCCTAACTAAGACAAATGACAATATCAATATACATGTTAATGTAGAAGGAGAGAAATTATTAAAGGTTCTACCTCAGACAAAGAACTAAAGACAATTAATTGCATTCTTAAAGAAGAATTAGTCTCTCTGAGGGAAGAACTTCCTAACTGATTAGACAATACAAAGTGGTCAGCCCTGAAACCATAAAAATGATGAACAGAAATGGGTTGTATTTGTGTGTATGTGTGTGTTTTTGAATATATATTCAAATATATAGATATATATTCATTAATAATTGAGTATGTATAAGTAACAATAATGATCAAAGTAAAGAGGCTAACAATCATAACTGGGAGACGTGGGAACAGTTGGAGAATGCATACTTAGGAGAGCCTGAAGAGAAGAATGAGAAGGAAGAAAGTGTTGCAATTCTATTTTAAATAATAGTGTATACAATTTTTAAACCTAAACACACACGCATGTACACACAAAAACGGAAAGAAAAACACAAACAAAAATAAAGGATTAGGGTCCAGAGAAAGCATGATGGAAAAAATACTCAAAATACCTTCAGAATCCTTCATCTGAATCCATCATTTAACTGTGAGCTCTCTGATCTATTTTATGACCTTCTCTATTCTGAGTCACTGTAGATGCTGCAAAATACGTCCAGTGCTTCCTAGTAGCATGGGTGCTCCTGTTAATATACGATTCTGAAAAGCCTTTCACCAAATCCTGTCAAGGGCTTTGCTGCCTGATGCATGGAAACTTCAACCGTCTATGCCTAGCAATGAATGGCTGTTGATTCCCTTGTCTGCAAATGCTGTCTACATGCCCACACTGTATAAGCTGTGAGTTCCTTATCCTTATTACCTAAGCCACCATGTGAATATATTTGTTAATGTATAAGTTTAGCTCTAGGTCTGGATCTAGGTCTAGGATGAGGTCTAGGTCTATGTCTAGGTCAAGATATGTGTATGTATGTATTTAGTCATCTGAACCGACATATGCAGAGGCCAGAAGTTGCTATTAGGATCTCTTGCTCAGCCTTTCTCCAAATTACTTTTTGAGTGTCTCTCACTGAACCTAGTGCTCACCATTTTGGCTAAATTAGATGGGCCACACACTCTGTGACTCTACATGGTTCTGTCTGTAGTCACTAGAGTTGTAGATCTGACCTACCATGGCCAGTGTGGTGGTTAATTCCAATTGACAATTTAATGAAATCTAGAATCACATGTAAGATGTCTTTCTGTGCAGGCTTGTGGGTGGGTGTATTGATTAAGTTAATTGATGTGGGAAGAACCACTAGGAGATTACCATGCTCTGAGCTGGACTGGTGGACTGTATTAACAGACAAGGTCAGCTGTTTGAAAGCATTAATCCTCTCTTTCTTGAGTAATGTGACCAACTACATTAAGTTTTTGTTGGTATGATTTCGACTATTGTAACCTTGAGCTTTGCACTAAAATACCCAACCTCCAGAAGCTTCATTTTTACACTGTTTTCATTACAGAAATGAAAAGAGCAAATATGGCAGAGAGGGTTTAAATGCTGCGAGGGATTAGAACCCAGTTCCTCATGCTTGTAGCAAATGCTTTGTACACTGAGCTTTCTCTCTAACCAACAGGAGCAACTCATTGACAACTTATACATGTTCTGCTAAGAGTGTTGTTTTCCCAGATGACGTGAAGTCTTGCTTCTCTCCTCAGGGTCTCTATTTATCCTATCAAAGCTTCCACTCCCCCATGAGATTACAGGTTTTCCATTCTCCACACTCCTTATTAGCTTTGCTGTTTGAAAATTCTTCCATCTCCTTCAAAGCATTCTGAAAGATGTTTTTTTTACTCGTATGCTTTTTTTCTTTTTAGTTATGTCACTGTAAATAATAGACTATTTAGAGTCCATTGAAACAGATAGTAAACTCGAAAAGAACTTGGAGTTTTGGGGTTTTTCATTGTTATGGGTCTAGTGTTTAGAGAAATTACTAATTGGTAAAGATACATTTTCAACAACTGGGTCAGTGGAAAGAAAAATGGAAAGACCAGAAGCAAGCAAAAGGAAATGACAGTTAATTCCTGGTACTAACACTTTTAATAAAATCAAGAAGAGAAAGATTTACCTTGTAATATAAATTGAAACAATTATGAGGCCAGTCCCTGCTAGAACAGGGCTCTATCATGGGAGTCAGAAGTGACTTGTTTGAGGTTATTGAGTGATTTTTCTGACAGAGTCTGGAATATAGCCAGCTACTATTGGTCATTATCATAGTGTCCATCCAATCACACAGCCCAAAGACATGTCCTGAACAATTAGCTACTATTTTCTACAGATTTCAAGAATTCCATCTTTTATCAGTTTTCATTTAGTGTAAAGTGTACATACATATTAAGTATGTAGAAATTTATGAACATGAAATTCAAATGCAAAACAATGGGACTTTTCTTTTTGGTCCTTGACTTTGCATTTTATTTACATTATTTATTAGCAATAATATCCCATACTTAGTTTATGTAGACACTCAGCTGACTTAATATTAGATGTATAAACCTAAAGTATGTTGGAGATATCAAAGAAACTTGTTTCTTGTTCTATTTAAGTTACAGAGAAGCAAACCTAGTTTCAAGGATGCTACTTTCTCTTTATATTTTACATGTGTACAGCCAGGGTGAGGCAAATAATTTAAAATATTTTAGAAAAATTGTTAATAATATAAAATATTAGGTCTAACCTGACTCTTCATCTCAGTACTTCATTTTACAAATCCAGTCATATGGTGCCACCGATTTTTACATACATGCAGAGAAAACATAGAAGGGATTGCATGGCATAAGTTTCTCAGTTTGAAACCATTCCCTAGTTTTAAGCTGCATTTCCCTTTTTAGCAGTACTATCAGCTACATGCAAAGAATTGTGAAGATGTGGTACAAAATAACCAAGTATGTTTCTTCAGTAAAACTATTGAATACCAAAGATAAATAGAAGAAAGTTACATGAAAGTAACATGGAGTGCATACTAGTAAAGAAGCAATGAATATGCTGACTCTTTTCTTCTACAAACCTTTCTGGATTCTAAATACAAAGTTTTTAGTCCCTATACTGCTACTTTATTGGTATGAAATGAACTAGAAAATCTTGGAGAAGGCAATTAAGAGGTTACAAAAGAGATTAGGGCAACTGATCATTCCAAACAATTATATAGTTGTAGAACGAGTTTTCGGCTTTCTGGTGCTATGAAAAGCACAAAGAAGTGCTTCAAAGTTTTCACACCACAGGATAAACTGAGTCAGGCCATGAGGTGTGGTGTCAGTGATTGTGGTCAGTGCTGATAACAGCTGATGGGGTCTGTAGTAAAGAGCTGAAGAGACTGATTCTAATAGCAACCAGGTATGGCTACTGCCTATGGCAGTGAAAAATTAGAGAGAAGGAAAAGGGAGGGGAATCTCATACACACACACACACACAGATGCACACTCACACACACATGCACACACGCACACACAAACTGAGTGGTTGAAGAAAAAACAGAGTTCAGACTGCTTTTTTTTTCTTTTGATTTCCTCTAAGACTAATTTTTTCTTTCTTCTTTTTTCTTTTCCTATTTAGGAAGAATACATTAAAACCATTATAAAAGAGGACATTATGACAGCATTGTTATTTATTCCCTTTTAGAAACTTAATGTCTAACTAAACATTACTCATCTTTCTTTCCACATACTTTTTGTAACATCAAAGCAATAATTCTTTTGTCACAGATTAACAAAATTTAGGCAGGCCAAGTCTGTAGTAGCAAGTTTCTCCCTATGCTTGGTGGACTGACAATTTATACTTACTAAGTCACCTATCTTTTGTGTTCTCTTGAGTTCTTGATCAGTTAGATTTGTTAATTATCTGTTCTTAATCCTCATAACAGAACTGTTTACTCTTTATGCATAACTTTCCTATTTCATGGTACACACTGAAAACATGTTACCATATCTCTAGATCACAAGATAAAGGAACCCAGGCCCCACGTAGAATGAATGCTTTTTGATCATTAACTTGTCCCAAGTCTATTTTCTTGCTGCTACAATTATATTTTTCTAACCCATTGGCGCTTACTCATCTTTCTCTAACTCATGTAGCGCTTACCATTCTATAAGGAAGGGGACCATCTTATTCTTTATTTTAACTTTAAACATTCCATCAACTACTCTAACTTCTCAAAATTATTTAAATAAAGCTCACTTCCAAAAACTATTTAGTGAAAATCAGGAATTCCATAAAATCATGTATTCATCAAAATGACATTATCTTAAAAGCTTTAGTCTTCATGTTGATTTGCAGGAAACTTGCCCATCATTGTGCACTATCACATAAGAATTAATCACTGCAGGCTATAGGCAGTGGGAGTCTCCTAGTGTCCACTCACCACAAGCCAAATAAATGAGAAATATGGGAAAGACAAACATGAGAAGGCACATGAGTAGGAAGAAGCAATCCTGGGACAAAGTCTCTGGGGCCAGGCCTTTCTAGAGTGCACCCATCATAGCTAAGGAAGATGATGCGCTGTCTCCAGGGAGCTCATTTCCCAATGTATCCCTTCCTGCATAGTGCTCTCCGGGGTCTGAATTCCCATCTTTACCCACAATACACAAGCCTCTATAATAGAGCATAGACTCACTTCAGAAGGACACACCCAGAAGGGAAAGAAGTATAAAATTTCTTCCAATCTGAAATACCAAGAGCACATTCAAGAATGTGCTCGGATGATAGCTGTATGATATTTTCACCAATGTAATAATTTCCTCTGACGGGTAACTTGAATGTTCAGTGTATACTCCAATGTGAGGTAACATTTATTTAAATTTAGTACAGAATATTATGATTAAATAAAATTATAGCAATAAATGATGACTATTATTATTGATAATTAGAATATTGAACCACATTCATATGGTCTCAGAGCATTATGTCTAGATCTGGAAATTATTCTATTTATGTAATTTATTTGTATATTATCTCCCTTATTAAACTTGAAAACTGTTGAGGGCAAGAGAATGTCATATTTCTCTCTAAATCAGGTGTTACAGTAAATGCTCATGCAGTAAGTAATTAGGAGACAAATGAGTTCATGTCTCCATGATATATTCAGGGCAAATATTATTTTTAGAAAACCTAGATTCTGAGTGATTTGTTTTCTGCCAACTGAGCAAGTGATAAAGGTGGTATTTGAACTATGCTAATTATTTTAATTTTATATAATTTATATTTTATATTTCAGAACATCTTTTATTAAATTTCCAATAGAATGAAAGTTTTCCCCGTTCTTTCTTATATGGCTATTCCAACTTCTAGTCACCTGGGTAGTTTTAGAAAATATGCCTGGACACTGTATGGCATTTAATTCCCTCACTGTCCCCTTTCCAAGTCTCTCAGGTCAAAGATTTGTGCAAAGCCCTTATAATTGTCAGATAAATAAAATCACATTGCTCATAATTACCAGGGACAATTCTGTGTAATTAGATGTTAACTCTAGTGTCCCCTCTCCTTTACGACTCTGAATAAATACAAGTTCTTTTCTCTGTCTGGGAAAAAGCTCCATTGCAAATGTAGCTGCTTTGTTGCTTTCTGCGTAATTAACTACCATTAAAATTCACTAATTAGATCGTAAGTTTTAAATAAGTAGCCCTAATTACCTTTGGTACACGGTGGATTGAGTCAGGAGGGCAAGTCCTTCGGTGCCAAGTTTTCTTGGCCATGTCACTAAGAGAATTAATAGGGCTATTGGGTTTATTTTCTTTTTTCATTCATAAATTGGAGAATGTGAACATGGGGAATGAGCTGGTCATGAGAAAAGGTGAAATATGGATTTGTAGGCCCAGAAAACTAGAGGTGAACTTGGACTACATCTCAGGAAAGTGTTCAGCTGTGGCCAAATGTGGAATGTGCACCAACATTTCTTCCAGAAAGCTTTGTGCAGGCTAAGAATTTCCAAACTCTGGATAAAAGCACACATAGAAAAGGAACCACAAGCATCATGACAGTATTTAAACTTCGAAAGCCAACACAACTGATCTCTTTGAATTCTAATGCTAAGTTAGGGGGATTCCCTGAAATGCATGTTTTCATTTTTAACAGAAGGATAGCGATTCTTAACACCCAACTATGAATAACATGACACTAATATTTTTTGTAGAGTAAGCTCTCAATTGGTGTTAGCAAGATATTAATGGCAGGGATAATGATGATGATTATACAAAGGGTGCAGTTTACCATGTAGAAGTTCCTGAGTCCTGTCATTGAAAATATCATTAAATAATTTTTACACATTTTTATTTATTTTTTCTTTCCGTTGTTTATTCACTTTACATCCCAATAATTGCCACCCTCTCCTACCATTCACCCTCTCTTACAGCTCCTCCCCCACTCTCCCTTTTCTTTTTCCTCTGGCACATCAAGTCACTACAGGTCTAGGTGCACCCTCTCTTACAAGGTAGCCCAGATAGGCAGTCAGGATTCACAGTCAGGTGCCAGCTTCATGGACAGCGTCCACTCTAGTCATTGGGGGACCCACATGAAGAGCAAGCTGCACATTTGCTACATATGTGAATGGGCCTAGGTCAAGCACATTCTTGCTCTATTTTCATGACTTTTCTCTATCCTTCTCTCTCTCCCACTCTATTTATCTCTTCATCTGCGTGTGTGTGTGTGTGTGTGTGTGTGTGTGTGTGTGTGTGTGTGTGTGTGTGAACATTCCTAGAAAACCAGTCTAGGAATTATTGTTAGTGTCATACTTAGTTTCAAGGCAGTTAACAAGGAAAGGACAAGCCTTACATTCTGTAGCACACATTCTGATGATTCTGTTCCCATGTAAGAAGAGTACCAGTTTTTGCTAGAACAACATTTACAAAATACTGTACAGAAATCAACTCAAGAAAACAACATGGAACCTTCACTAACTGTGATTCATTTTTGAATAAGTTTATCTTGCTCAAATATATACATATAGCTATTGTTATAAAGGTTTATAATAAGAGTAATGATAGTAATGTTGAAGAGAAATATCTTCACTAATTGATATTGTATGTTGTGCCAGAATCTACCTTCAATATTTTATGTATAGTGAACCTACATGTAGTAAGCCTACATGTAGTAAATATCAAATGGAAATACAGAGAGATTCAATACTTTTTTTTGAAATATATGAAATCTTGCAAATGATGAAGCCAATATTCAAATATAAAATTTAGGCTAGAGAAGTGAAAATACCAAATCCTACAAAATAATGTCATGATTGCTAAGGGAAATAATTGCAGTGACCTATAGCTCCACCTAGAAATCTCGAGATTTGAGTGTGTCATTACTGTATTTCCAACTCCTATTATATCTTTGTATATCAAGACTCTTCAAATTATCCTTTTTATTTTCCTTATAGGAGTGGAAAACTATAGGCAAGTTAGGACTTCTGCAATAATGACATTCAGTTTTCTCTAGGACCAAATCCCTAATAAGTTATCCAGTCTCATAGAGTCAACAGTAAACACACATACCTATAAGCAACATGAGTATAGCAGATGCTATTTATAATTAATGTATATTTATATATACAAGGAACTCAGGAAATATTGGAGGGAAGAGGGAGGAATAGTATAAATGCATTAAAAATTCTCAATAAATGAATAAAGGAAAACCTTCCATTTAAGTTAAATTCTCCAAACATATTAAAATTTCATTTTAATTGTCATGAAACAGAATGCAAAATTGATTGGTTATTCCCATGGCTCCAACTGAATATGTAGCAGAGGATGGCCTTGTTGGGCACCAATGGAAGAAGCCCTTTGTTCTCACAAAGCTGAACTCCCCCAGTGTAGCGGAATGTCAGGGAGTGGGAAGGGGGGTGATTGGGGAGGGGAAAACCTTTATAAAATAAGGGGAGAGGGATGGGATAGGGGGCTTATGTCTGGGAAACTGGAAAAGGGAATAAAATCTGAAATGTAAATAAAAAATATCCAATTAAAAGAAAAATTGGAATATTCTATTGTCTATATGAAAACCACTAAGCAAGCACAGAAAATAAGATTTCCCCCAAAGTTCTCACTTATTGTCATTCTCCTTTGACAAGCATGCATTTGTGCTATCATCATGTGACTGTTAAAAGTTTGCTTAACGTTTGACAATAGAATTTATATTTCATCCTTGTTCCTTTCAAAATGGTAGATGTGTTATCCTTAAAATTGTTCTCTGTCAAAAGCAGGGAGTATCAGTGAAGTTATTTTATTGGCATAGGAGAACTCATTCTGAATAGTATCCTGTTAACAAGCATTAAAATCAAGAATTATTAAATGAGAATCATGAGACTGAAAAACTTGTGTATTCCACCTCAAAGGTTACTATCATTTGAGTAAAGCAGCAACATACAGAATAGGAAAATGTTTTTAAAAGTTCTACATCTGATAGTGGTGAAATATTTAAAATATATAAGTAATTTAAAAAATTGGATTTCATGAAAACAAATAATCTAATAAAAAATGAGGTGCAGATTTAAACAGATAATTCTCAATATGCAAAACCCTGAAAAAGAGTTAAGAAAGTAGCATCATCCTTAGCTAGTGGAGAAACGAAAATCAAAAGTCATGTGAGATTTTTATTTTAAACCTGTCCGAATAATGCAAGTGACAGCTCATGATGGTTAGATTGTAGAGCCAGGGAAATATCCACCCATTGCTAGTGGGAGTGCAAACTTGTCTAGCCACTATGAAAGTCAATATGTGGTTCTTCATAAAGACAGGTATTGATCTATCTCAACAGCCAGGTATAACAATTCCTGTGCACATAACAAAAAGTTTCATCAGAAAAAAGAAAATTATAGTATATATTCACTCATAAATCATAAATAAATATATAAATAATATATATAAATAATAAGTCAAATAAATAAGAACCAAATTATAATCCATAGACCCAGAGAGTTTAGGTATAGAGGACTAGACTAGAGGGCATGCATGGATCTTTCTGGTAGTGAGAATAGAATCTATTTTTTGAGTGGAATGAAACCATGAGAGATGAGGAACAATAACAGGAGGATACGTTGGGAAGGAGGAGGAAAGATAGGAGGGGATGAAGGATGTGACATCTAGAAACAAAAGGAATTTGAGGGGTGGTTTGTAAACTTCGTGCTGTAGAAACTTCCTATATTAGATGAAGGCTATCTTTTTTTTTTTTTTCAAAAAACTTATTTTTTTTTATTAACTTGAGTATTTCTTATATACATTTCGAGTGTTATTCCCTTTCCCGGTTTCCGGGCAAACATCCCCCTCCCCCCTCCCCTTCATTATGGGTGTTCCCCTCCCAACCCTCCCCCCATTGCCGCCCTCCCCCCATAGACTAGTTCACTGGGGGTTCAGTCTTAGCAGGACCCAGGGCTTCCCCTTCCACTGGTGCTCTTACTAGGATATTCATTGCTACCTATGGGGTCAGAGTCCAGGGTCAGTCCATGTATAGTCTTTAGGTAGTGGCTTAGTCCCTGGAAGCTCTGGTTGCTTGGCATTGTTGTACTTTTGGGGTCTCGAGCCCCTTCAAGCTCTTCCAGTTCTTTCTCTGATTCCTTCAATAGGGGACCTATTCTCAGTTCAGTGGTTTGCTGCTGGCATTCGCCTCTATATTTGCTGTATTCTGGCTGTGTCTCTCAGGAGCGATCTACATCCGGCTCCTGTCGGTCTGCACTTCTTTGCTTCATCCATCTTGTCTAATTGGGTGGCTGTATATGTATGGGCCACATGTGGGGCAGGCTCTGAATGGGTGTTCCTTCAGTCTCTGTTTTAATCTTTGCCTCTCCCTTCCCTGCCAAGGGTATTCTTTTTCCTCATTTAAAGAAGGAGTGAAGCATTCACATTTTGATCATCTGTCTTGAGTTTCGTTTGTTCTAGGGATCTAGGGTAATTCAAGCATTTGGGCTAATAGCCACTTATCAATGAGTGCATACCATGTATGTCTTTCTGTGATTGGGTTAGCTCACTCAGGATGATATTTTCCAGTTCCAACCATTTGCCTACGAATTTCATAAACTCGTTGTTTTTGATAGATGAAGGCTATCTTAATGAAGTCTCCACACACTGAAGAAAATGGAATTCTAACTGTATTGTTACCTCGTTTTTCACCAAACAAAGCTTCCAATACTGGGACTGGGTTCCATCCAATTGAATATTTGGCTGCAAAGGTCCCATGGAAAAAATCCCAAATACCCCACATTATTGCCAAGAAAATAGGATGCTCTCCACAAATGGACAGTAATATTTCATTTCCATCACATCTCTCCCCTGAATCTTCAGAGAACTCTGTGAAAGAGGAGGTAGAAGGAATTGTGGAGACAAAATTAAAACCAGCACAAGACCCTCTAAAACAACTGAGGAAAGCTCATACTAACTCACAGATTAAAGCAGCAATAACAGGGCCTGCGGAGGTATTTACCAGGTCATGAGTTTATATACTTCCAGACATTCTGCTGAGTGTAGGATTAGGTCACAATGGCAAGAGTTTTGCTACCCTCTATGGCCCACGGACTTGCAATATTTTAACATACCCTTTCTGAAGACTGAGAAGCTGTGGAGAACCTTTTGACAAAACCTCTAAGTTGAGGTTTCTTAGATTCCAAATCCCCTAATTAAATAAACTTTTTTTTTTTTAAAGAGCTGGTCCCTCTTCACCTTCAGTTCAAAATTAACATATTTTACACTACTTTGGCTCTGCCCTTGAGCAAATAGATTGGAATCTATTTTTCTCTGGAATTGAAGGGATGCCTTCTCTGATCTCCAGAAAGGGTCATTATAAAGAGATTTAAAACACCAAGCCCCAGAGTCTCAGGAATTGGTTGTCAGAAGGTTGTACTCTTCTGTTACTAGTCTCTGGAAAGGCAACACCATTATATTACACTTATAGCCAGGGTGACTAGAGCTCTTTTTTCTTTTCCTTTTCCTTTTTTTTTTTTTTTGTTCTCCACATAGATATTCACCTTAGATATTCTGTAGAATATAGGTAGGATCTCCATTCCCAGACCAATATTTCCAACTTTGCATAATCCCATCTCTATGAGAGTAAGATGTTTCTAATAATTTACTTCAAATAAATACACCCAATGGATTGATATTAGAATCTACCTGTCCATTGTCACTTTATCAGAACAGATTTATTTTTGGCGTAGCACATAAAAATAACTCAAGGAAACATAAGAAATTTTCTAGAATATGCTTGATACAATTACACACACACACACACACACACAAACAGAAACACACACACGCACACATATTTATTCATTACTCGACAAATGTAAAATAAGTAAATGAGTAAGCCAGTAGTTAATGACAACATACAGATTTTATTTTAGTGTACAAATAAAATATACTGTGATCAACTTTCTGTAGTCACATTGCAGTTTTTAATATGAAATATAAAGGAAACAATTTGACTAAGATTGACCAGGCCACAAACGATGTCATACGAAACATGAATACCAAGCTAATCCTCAAATGAAAAAATGTGGTAAATATATAGATACAGAGAGAGTTTAAAGGAAAACATTTCAGACAAAGGAAGAAGTATTCAAGAAGTATTCGGATGGTAGAAATGGATTCATGCTTCTCATAGTACATCCATACATTCATAGGAAATGGCAATTTTATTTTTTTTAATTTTTAAAAATTTTTATTGGATATTTTATTTATCTATATTTTAAATATTATCCCCCTTCCTGGTTCCTCATCCAGGAACCCGCATCCCATCCCCTCCCAACATGAGGGTGCTCCCCCACCCACTCACTCACTCCTGCCTCGCCACCCTGGCATTGCCTTACACTGGGGCATCAAGCCTTCACAGGAACAAGGGCCTCTCCCCGCATTGATGCCTAACAGGGTCTTCCTCTGCTACATATGCGGCTCGAGCCATGGGTCCATCCATGGGTACTCTTGGTTGGTGGTTTAGTCCCTGGGAGCTCTGGGTAGTCTGGTTGGTTGATATTGTTGTTGGCAATTTTAAAATAGAGTGGAGCATTGTCTTTGCAATACCAATACATATAAAATCTTCACATTATTCTTAAAACTATGAATGGGATGCACATTATTTCCACATTTTTTTATATAAGTAGACCAAGAATAAGGAGGAAATTATCACATGAAAATGAAGGCATTAGATTCATCTATTTTAAAAAGATTTATTAAAATGTACACAATATCTTAAAACCTAAAAGATGAAACAGTGCCGATGTTTAAGGTAGACAAATTAGAGGGTAGCTATTCAAACCTCATTTGGCAGGGAAACACCCAAATACATCGAGAAATTATTTTTTCATGTATAATTAGAATGAAGCATCATCATGTTTCAGCTTTACAATTTCTCCCTTCTTTTCAGGACTTGCAAGAAAGCTGTGAGGATATATTTGATGGTCTATCTGTCTCTCTATTCTTTCGAGGTCTGAATGACAAGTCAAGCAGAGAAATTGAATTTTTCACTTCTCTAAACACTTTTGGCCCCTAGGAACACTGGAAAAGGTCAAGATTTTGCAGCACGTTCTTCCCCAGGCTACAGGATCAAAACTTCTGTTTTAAAAGGTTGTTCTGTGCCCAATGAAAGAGTCAGGCATGATATAGCATATAAACAGTAAGTGTATTCTCTTCGGCTCTACATTCTCCTTTTGGGAAGTTAATTCTGATGCCAACTACTCCCAAATCTTTTCTCACTAGGGTGACTTTGGGAATAAAACATATTTTGATGTAAAGGAGAAAGAGCATGAGTCCAGAGATATGATGTTCATGCCTCCATTGATTTTCTGGTTTTATTCTTCTCTTTACTGGTTTTATTTTACTCTTTTTTTTCTCAGTCATTTTCATACCTTCTCTTAAATTTATGATCATTCTTCCTGTTAGAGTTTGTATTTCTTGATACACACAAATACTATCCTCTCAACTTACACTCAGTGTCCCCAATTTCTAGGAAATGCATCCTGTCTCAGTTTACACATTTGATTGTTTAATGGACCTCCAAATTTGCTTCACAGAGGCAGAAGGTGATGGCATCGTAAGATGTCTATCATGATGAAGGTTACAAATACAAGGTTTGTTTTGCTCATTAACTTTTTCTTTCTTAAAGAAGAGTCGTGCATGATGAATAAAGGATGGCTTACAACACTAGTTATCAAATATATTGCCTTTAAATACTTGGATATTGTGCTTGTAAGATCCTTCTTAATTTCCATCTTGGAATGGAAGATATCAGGTTGGCAGACTTCCAGAGATTCAACAAAGATTGCCTATATGCTTAATCCACAGAAACCATAATGTTTATTATTTCAGGCTACCAAAAACAAAATTGCTTGCTATAAAACAATAGATAATTACTGTGACCTATAGACCTTTGTGTCTTTCCTTCTCATTGACACCTTGTTTAAAACTTCCTAGTTCTTATGTAGATGTCTCCTAATTTTTACATAATAATGTAAGATAGAATACTCTGTAACATTCAAACCATTTATCAATCTACAAATTCTACATAACAATAATTTCAATATTGCTGGCTTCCACTTAATTATTCTCTGATGAATATTTATTTACTGTTCATTTTGTCATATGGGTGCATGGCCCCATCTCTCAACTATGATCTGTGCCTATCTACTATACATGGTCCCTACAGGTTCTTTCTCCCCTTTTGGGGGTTTGTAAGCAGAGGAAAAGATGGATTTCAGGCAACTTTCTCTACGTGGAGGACTTTAGGCTACATCTTAATCACTACCCTTTAATTTACAAACCCATTTTTTATGACACTGCTTCTAAAATTAACACCTCCTCTAAATATAAGTCCTCACCAAAATTCTATATCTTATAACATCACATGTTGTCCTTGTAGATAGAGGACTGCTGGCTTCTGTCCACACATCTTTAGATCACATTTTGTTTATTTAACTAAAATGTTTCTTTGTTAACTTATTTAGCTTGGCCTTTAGTCAAGGTGATAAATACAACTCAAGGGGTTAAGGATCAATGCACCATGTTTCCTTTTGAGGGCTCCAGGACCTTAGATGATAGAAGTAAGAAGAGGAGACAGAACAATAGATTGTAAGAGTAGTAAAAAGTCTTTTGTTGGAACAAAAGAAGTATTACTGGTAAAGGTAACAGCCATTTATAGATTAACTCATTTATTTCCAATAGAATAAAAAAAGAGATTTTCAATCTCTCTCTCTCTCTCTCTCTCCCTCCCTCCCTTCTTCCCTCCCCCCACTCCTCTTTCTGAACTTGGAAATATTGTTAGGTATTGGAAATCTTTCACAAAGGACTGTAACTTGTTCTGATTATTTCTTGAACTTGTAGTATATGTTTTGATGGAAAATTAGAGACACTGAGATGGGTGTTCGAAGCTTACACTTCTTTGGTTTGATCAGTAAGCATAATTTTAGATATTCTGAATAGAAGATAATGCAAGATGTTGGTTTCATTTTTTCGGATAATTGTTAACTGTGACACACACAAGGAAAGTACTTTGATACAAATCATACATTATTTGATGATACAGTTCTTAGTCATATGTCTAATGTGCATTTTTTCAAGTATCATTTTCCCATCTTTGATAAACATCACCCATACATTATCAAATACCAGGGGATAAAGTCACATCCAAATGCATATCTGTTTTAATAAAATGCTTTAAAAATTATTTTTCAAATACTCATTTTTGAAGAAGAAAACATCTATTCATAAAAATAAAGTTATTTTTTTAAAATCCTTGACCTGGTATTCACTAAATATTGTACTGAGAGAACAGTTGAAATCAGCAATTTTCTGCTTATATCAAACAAAGGAGTAAAGCATTAATGCATGTTGACCTGCTTGAGGATGTCAGCAAACCCTACCATTCTGAGGACTTGCAAAATAGGTGAAAGAAATCAGCACATGTTATATAAGAATATCTTTTCCTGACACTGCAGAGTATTTTTATCCTGGTGGAAGTTGCCTCTGGGCTCCACAACCCTCTGACAGGGAGCAAAGGAAACTAATTGCAGTGAAATATCTTTTCAGGCAACCTGCCCATCACCAAATTCTATATGTAGGGGGAATGCACACTTACTTTAGAAGATGTTTCAGTGGAAGACAAATCCCAGAGGAATTAGTTTTAGGCCAAGGAAACTTCCACAGAGCATAGGACTCACGTTCAATGCAGAAACTGTTAGGTTTTGAGGAGTCATTAAAAATCTTCACCAGAAACTAAAGGAGCTATATCCTCAAGCACCTGGCTTGACCTCTTATTATATTCTAGGAAATGACATTAGAAGAGTTATAGCACTCATCAATCCAGTACAATTAATTAGTTGCACAAGATACTGTCAAGTCAGGTCAACCTGAAGTTTCTTACCTTTACCCAATTATTTATAAAGGAATATTTTCACCCTGTATTTGTGAATCATGTTGACCCATGGGGTCTGCATATATGGAAAATACCACTGGAGATCTAATCATTAAGTCTGGACAATAGTGGGAAAGAGAGATGAGACCTGATACCTGTCCTCCCTTTAGGATAGAAGGAGAACAGATACCAAAAATCAGGTCAGACTCAGACATGAGAGGACTAACAATAAAAAGACTGAACCACCAAACAAAACACATACATGGGCTGGATATATACCCCCTTCACATATGTAGTAGAAGTGCAGCTTGGTATTCATGAATGTGTTCCAACAACTGGAGCAATGGTTTATCCTTGACTCTGTTGCTTGCCTGTCATGCCGTGTCCGGCATCAGTGGGAGAGAATGTGACTAGTCCTGCAGCGATTTGATTTGACAGAGTAGGTTGCTACCTGGGGGTCTCCCCCTTCTCAGAGGCAAAAGTGGAGTTATATGAGGGTTGGATTGGGAGGAGTGTGGCTGTAATCAGGATGTAAACTGAATGATTGATTAAATGAATGAATGAATGAATGAATGAATAAATAAATAAATAAATAAATAAATAAATAAATAAATAAATAAAAATAGTATTTCCCATGTTTGCAGAGGGCTAGTTCAAAATATACCCTCAACTTCAGCTAGGCTCATGGAAATGGATAAAAGCACTCATGGCAAGTGTTTAAAAAAGTACTCTCATTTCTAGAAATGCCAGTGTGTCCAAGGTGCCTAACAAACTAAACATTGTCCCAGTACAAGAAACACTCAGGGACTATACACACTTACATTGTGGAGCTAGGCCTATCTGGTAACTACTCTGTAATAATATTCACTGTAATGTGTCTGTCCTGAATTGTTACTTTTATGTTCCTAAGAATGAAGTGACTCAAGTATGAAGGCAAGTACCAATAGCAATAATACAAAAATAAAGAGGCATGTACCGGGAAAGAGGATGATATTGTGGGTATACACAGTATAATGATTCTATACCAGTCACCCATCCTCAAGTGTTGGTACCAAAATATGGTCTTAGAGATATTAACCAGCCACTAAAAGCCAGTCCCTGGAAAACCATATTTAGAACTTAGGGATGATACTATGTCTTATACCTTTAACAGCCAAGTCTCTTGCTTGAATACCAGTCCAATTTCTCCATCTGTAAAGCACGCAAGCTTTATGTCTTTTATTCCTCTCATAGCCTCTTGAGTGTTTTGGAAGTTTTATCTCTTCATCCATGAAAAAGTCCATCTCAGAGCAATACAACCATGGCTTCTCTTGGTGCAAGTCATTCTCCTCATATCCAGATCTTCTGGAAGCAGAAGATCAACTGCTTCCCCATCTGTGACTTCTGATATGAATAGAAGGAGGATCTATGGGTCACTGACAAGATACACATTCAAAGGAGTGTGGAAGTTGAAAGTGTCATCTTTCAGGAGCCTCAGTGGTTGGGAAAGATTGGAAGCTTGAAGTGAATGAATCTTCTAGTAAGCCTGGCTGGCATAGGGCTTACTTATGTCTATCAGTTAAATTCTTAAAATATAGAAAACATCTCAGGGTAAAGTTAATGTGTTTATTAATATGGACTAAAACCTTACTGATAGAAAAAGGACCACAGATCTAGAGATACCACAGACTCCAAAAGTTCTGGGTTACTTTGTTTTAATTCAAATTGAGTATGTTTCTCCTGATGCTTTTCTGCTTTTTTTCCTATTTCTCCTAAGATGCATGAGTCCTTTCTTATACATGAATTGGGTCCTCTGTTTCTGTTGACAAGGACAAAAATACGTGTTGATATGTTGGTGTCTTTCTTTCTATCCCTTATACCACAAATCTCACTAGAATCTCCAGGGCTGGACAGGAATGGAGGCACAGAAAGGTGGCAGCAAGAATGGCAAAGCAAAGAACATTTTGAATAGAAAAAAATAGAATGTTTCCCATTTTCCCAATTATATATCAGTGGAGAGTAATTCATTTCTACATCACTGTATATCCTACTGTTTAACAAATAAAATTTTCTTCCAATCCAAGGGAAAATTCCAGAATTCTTTGAAGAAGATTTTGATGAGTCTTGTGCCTTCCTGGGCCATAGCAGGATTTGTGAAATGACACTGAATATTTGTACTCTACCATTGTCTTAGGCCCATCATTCTGGTTGACAAACAAAGAGCTTTCAACTAATACTGACTGGGAGTCTAGAGTGCAATGAACAAGCATCTGGAGTCTTGGGAATCCAATCTCTACTCCTTGGAATAACTCTCTTCCTCTTTTTCATCTTATTTTTCCACATCCCAAAATTATCATGGGCAAAATGTACTGAAATGCATATGCTGTTAAAATGTACCAAATGCCTGGTTTATGTAGAACAAAGAAAACCCACAGAGCCATCTTACAAGTAAAAAAAAAAAAGTTCACATATGAATAAAGCAGAAGATAAAATTAATTAAATCTCAGAAATTCTCCAATCAGTTTGAGCAAAAGATTTTCATAGAATCTCCCTCCCATCCTCCCTCTCTCTCTGTCTTTCTCTCTTTCCCTCCATCCCTCACTTCCTCCTCTCCCTACCCATTTCTATCACTTTTTCATTTTTTCTTTCTTGTCATTTTGACAGTAGTATCTGTTCATTGAAATCTGACTTTTTTGTTACTTAATACTTCAGAAAGTTTTCACAGTTCAGTCCTTATCCCCCTCCTGCTTTGCCATCCAACAGTTCTTTCATGGGTTTACCAACATTAGGTTGTCTTCCTGCTGCATTTGGCATGCCCACAGAAAGAACATCTAGCTGTGTAGGTAGCCGAGTAGGGATTGCAAAGTTTTCTATTCAGAAACAAATAGTGTATTGTTTTGTGACAGTTTCTAGGATGATACAAACAAACATTTCCTCACTCATCATAGGTACGTGATAACACACCAAAGTACAGATAACACTCAGGTTCAACCTGGTGAACCAATGATTTTTATCAGGGCTAATTACAGGATATAGGTAAACAAATGACCCAAAGGCAGTAGCCTCACCAAATCCCACCCTCAGCATGAATGGCAGCTCACAAAAGCTGCAGCCATGTAACACACGGCAAGCCTACAGACAGCTCAACAAGTTGTTGGGGTCCTTTCCAGTCAGTGCAGATTGTCCTTGCCTTTTTCCTGTTGGTTTGGCTAGCCTCTGCTTTTCCTGTCAGGTTGATTGACTGGTCTGTACTTCTTCAAAGCCATTTATTTGTCTGAGCATCTTCTTTGCATTTGTATTGTCTGAGAGTGACCCTCATTTTTCCTTTCTCTCTAACTCCTTAGAGAAGGGCTTAGTAAATATGGTTGGTTTCAGGGACTTCATGGAGGAAGATTGAATACTTTACTTCCTATTTTAAGAAACTTTCCTGCAGGATAGAATGTCTCGATTTGCTACACCACATGTATAAATTGGTTCACATCTTTTAACATTTAGTGGAAATACAGGGACTGCAACGAGGCTGCATGGTATTTTCAGTAATAGGAACTTGCCTCCTTCATCTGAGGGGCAAGCAAAGGCAACAGCAATAGCAATAGTGCTTTTGGCCTTTCTCTGACAACACCGACTAACGAGTCAAAAGTGAGCTTTGCATACTTGGTGCTGAAGACTTTGCTAAATAGTCTATTGCTTTTAGATTGAGCACTGTCAGCACAGAGGGATAGGAAATAAAATTCAACTCTTTTCTTCTGTCATGTGTGCTTTTGGATAATTTACTTATTTCTTTAGTTTATTTTAATGCCTATTTTTGTTAGATTTTTTTATTTACATTTCAAATCTTACACCCTTTCCTGTGTTCCAGTCCATAAACTCCCAATCCCTTCTCTCCTTCCCCTGCTTCTATGTTCTTCTTTTGTTCCCACAAAAATTCATACACCCCTTCTTGCCCTGATATTCCCCTACACTGGACATGGAAGCTTGGCAGAACCAAGGGCTTCTCCTCCCACTGATGCCCAACAAGGCAATCCTCTGCTACACATGTAGCAGGAGCCATGGGTGTGCCCATGTGTATTCTTGGAGGGTGGTTTAGTCCTGGGAGCTCTGGTTGCTTGGTTCTATTTTTATGGGGTTGCAAACCCCTTCAGCTCCTCAATTCTTTCTCAAATTTCTCCATTACAGACCAAGTTCTCAGTTCAATGTTTGGCTGCAAAGCATCCGCCTCTGTATTTGTCATGCTCTGGCAGAGACTCTCAGAAGACATCTATATCAGGTCCTGTCAGCATGCACTTCTTGGCATCAGCAATATTATCCGGATTTGGTGGCTATATGTGGCCTGGATCCCCAGGTGGGGCAGACTCAGAATGGCCTTTTTTCAGTTTCTGCTCCAAATTTTGTCTCCTTATATCCTCCTATGAATATTTTTGTCCCCCTTTCTAAGAATGGCTGAAGCCTCTGAACTTTGCTCGACCTTCTTCTTGAGCTTCATGTGGTCTATAGATGGTATCTTTGGTTTGGGGGCTAATATCCACTTCTCAGTGACTGCGTACACTATGTGTATTTTTGTGATTGGGTTACCTCACTCAGGATGATATTTTGTAGTTCCATCCATTGGCCTAAGAACTTAATGAAGTCATTGTTTTTAATAGCTGACTACTACTCCATTGAGTAAATGTACTATATTTTCTGTATCCATTCCTCTTGTGAAGGAGATCTGGGTACTTTCCAGCTTCTGGATATTATAAATAAGGCTGCTATGAACATAGTAAATCATGTGTCCTTGTTGTATGTTAGAGCATCATTTGAATATATGTCCAGGAGTGGTATAGCTAGATCTCAGGTAGTACTATGTTCAAGTTTCTGAGGAACCTCCAGTCTGATTTCAAGAGTAGTTATAACAGCTTGCAATCCCACCAACAATGGAGGAGTGTTCCTCTTTTTTCACATCCTCGCCAGCATCTGTTGTCACCTGAGTTTTCTATCTTAGCCAATCTGACTGGTGTGAGGTGGCATCTCAGGGTTGTTTTGATTTGCATTTCCCTAAAAACTAAGTTCCTTGGATATTTTTTTAGTTACTTCTCAGCCATTCAATAGTCCTCAGTTGAGAATTTTTTGTTTAACTCTGTACTCCATTATTTAATACAGTTATTTGATTCTCTGGAGTCTAATTTCTCAAATTCTTTTTGTATTTTGGATGTTAGCGCTCTATCAGATGTAGGATTGGTTAAGATCTTTTCCCAATCTATTGACTGCCGTTTTGTCCTAATGACAGTGTCATTTGCCTTACAAAACTTTTGGAATTTTATGAGGTTTCATTAATCAATTCTTGATCATAGAGCATAAGCCACTGGTGTTTTGTTTGTCTTCTTTGTTTTTTTACAAAGCACTTCTTTTTTTTTTATTTTTTTTTATTAACTTGAGTATTTCTTATATACATTTCGAGTGTTATTCCCTTTCCCGGTTTCCGGGCAAACATCCCCCTCCCCCCTCCCCTTCCTTATGGGTGTTCCCCTCCCAACCCTCCCCCCATTGCCGCCCTCCCCCCATAGACTAGTTCACTGGGGGTTCAGTCTTAGCAGGACCCAGGACTTCCCCTTCCACTGGTGCTCTTACTAGGATATTCATTGCTACCTATGGGGTCAGAGTCCAGGGTCAGTCCATGTATAGTCTTTAGGTAGTGGCTTAGTCCCTGGAAGCTCTGGTTGCTTGGCATTGTTGTACTTTTGGGGTCTCGAGTCCCTTCAAGCTCTTCCAGTTCTTTCTCTGATTCCTTCAATAGGGGACCTATTCTCAGTTCAGTGGTTTGCTGCTGGCATTCGCCTCTATGTTTGCTGTATTCTGGCTGTGTCTCTCAGGAGCGATCTACATCCGGCTCCTGTTGGTCTGCACTTCTTTGCTTCATCCATCTTGTCTAATTGGGTGGCTGTATATGTATGGGCCACATGTGGGGCAGGCTCTGAATGGGTGTTCGTTCAGTCTCTGTTTTAATCTTTGCCTCTCCCTTCCCTGCCAAGGGTATTCTTTTTCCTCATTTAAAGAAGGAGTGAAGCATTCACATTTTGATCATCCGTCTTGAGTTTCGTTTGTTCTAGGGATCTAGGGTAATTCAAGCATTTGGGCTAATAGCCACTTATCAATGAGTGCATACCATGTATGTCTTTCTGTGATTGGGTTAGCTCACTCAGGATGATATTTTCCAGTTCCAACCATTCAAAGCACTTCTTTTTATTGAATATTTTATAGATTTTCATTTCAAATGTTATCCCCTTTTCCCATACCCTCCTCTTCCCCATTCCCACTCCATTGCTTCTATGAGGATGCTCCCCCTCCCACCCACCTACTCCTACCTCACTGCCCTGGCATTCCTCTACACTGATGAAACAAGACTGACAAGAAGAATTTTTAAAATTAGGATGAGATAAGCCACTTTGAGAAAATACTCTCAATCTAATATGACAATATAGTTCATTAAGAATGTTTCTCACTTAAAAGGATTTATATAGTCATTTATACAGTATTCACAAACGATAAAAGCAAAATATATTTCTTAAAATATGGAATTTTTTGTTACTATTCTTTTCTAGCATAGATGAGTCATGCATCAGCAAACTGGGAAATATTTTTTTCCTAGAGTTACTTATCCCCCAGAATAATTAAACTATAGTTTTCCCCAGAATAATAAAAATTTTAATGCATTTAATCCCCAATGTCAGTTACACCCCCAATGTCAGGTCAAGCCCATGAAGTTCTCATTCTTACTTCCACAAGATAAAGAATTATTGCACAAGGTTTGAATTATTGGTTCTGATTAGTGAACATGAGCATCCAAGACACATTTTAATTTTTACAAAAATGTTTTTAAGTTTTAAAACTAAAAGTGTAAAATGACTAGTCTGTTAAATAAAGTCTAGTAATGTATTACCCTTTATAAATCCTTAAATATTTTAATATTATTAACTCATTGTTCTGCACATTAGCATATAACTATATCATATAATTGGTCATATTTACAGCCTTATTATTCTTTCTTATTCTTTCTTCCTTTCTGCCTAGACAGTAGTTACCCCTTCTACTTCAGCATCCCCTCTGGATTCTATATAAGAGAGAAAACATGATACCTGCGAGTTTGACTTATTTCCATAACATCCTAATTACATCCACATTCCCACAATAGCAAATTTAATTCTTTTTATGACTATCCCTTAATAGTGCCACAGATGACAAATCAATATAGTATGCAGACATCTCTGTAGTGAGCATTTAGTTGGTTATATACCAAAAACTAATGGGTTCCAGCATACAAAGCTTTGCTTTTAATGTTTTGAGGAATGTCCATAGTCAGTAGTCTAATTTGCATGAACATTAACAATATTCTTTGTTTCCCCCTTTTTTTCCATCTTTATTAAATTGGTTATTTCTTATTTACATTTCAAATGTTATTCCCTTTCCCGGTTTCCATGCCAATATCCCTCTAACCCCTCCCCCTCAAATTCTATATGGGTGTTCCCCTCCCAATTCTCCCCCCTCGACGACCTTCCCCCAAAGAATCCAGTTCACTCGGGGGGTCCAGCCTTGGCAGGACCAAGGGCTTCCCCTTCCACTGGTGCCTTTACTAGGTTATTTATTGCAACCCATGCAGTTGGAGCCCAGGGTCAATCCATGTATAGTCTTTGGGTAGTGGCTTAGTCCCTGGAAGCTCTGGTTGGTTGGCATGACTGTTCCTCTGGGTTCTCAAGCCCCTTCAAGCTCTTCCAGTCCTTTGTAAGATTCCTTCAACCGGGGTCCCGTTCTCAGTTCAGTGGTTCGCGGCTGACATTCGCCTATGTATTTGCCATATTCTAGCTGTGTCTCTCAGGAGAGACTTACATCCGGTTCCTGTCAGGCAGCACTTCTTTACTTCATCCATCTTATCTAGTTTGGTGGCTGTATATGTATGGGCTGTCAGGCTCTGAATGGGTGTTCCTTCAGTCTCTGTTCTAAACTTTGCCTCCCTATCCCCTCCCAAGGGTATTCTTGATCCCCTTTTAAAGAAAAGGTGAAGAATCCACATTTTGGTCAGCCTTGATTTTCATGTGTTCTGTGCATCTAGGGTAATTCAAACATTTGGCCTAGTATCCACTTATCAGTGAGTGCATACCATGTGTGTTTTTCTGTGATGATATTTTCCAGTTCCATCCATTTGCCTATCAATTTTATAAAGTCATTTTCTTGATAGCTGAGTAGTATTCTTTTGTGCATATGTACCACATTTTCTTTATCCATTCTTCTGTTGAAGGACATCTGGGTTCTTTCCAGCTTCTGGCTATTTTAAATAAGGCTGCTTTGAACATAGTGGAGCATGTGTCTTTGCTATATGTTGGAGCATCTTTTGGGTATATGCCCAAGAGAGGCATAGCTGTGTCCTCAGGTACCCCAGTAAGTTCTTTTACTATTGAGGATAGTTTTTGGCATCCTGAGTTTTTTTTGTTATTCTGAAGGAATTTGCAAATTTTTCTTTCTAACTTTATGAAGAATTGAGTTGGAATTTTGATGGAGATTGCATTGAATATGTAGATTGCTTTTGGCAAGATGTCCATTCTTTCATTATTAATCCTGCCAATCAATGGCCATAGGAAATCTTTCCATTTTCTGAGATCTTCAATTGCTTTCTTCAGAGACTTGAAGTTCTCTTCTTACAAGTCTTTAACTTCATTGGATAGAATCATACATATAATACTTGTGAGCATTGTGAAAGGTGTCATTTTCCTCGTTTCTTTCTCAACCTGTTTATCCTTTGAGTAGAAGAAGGCTACTCTTTTGAGTTAATTTTGTGTCCATCTAATTTGCTGAAATTGTTTATCAGATTTAGGAGTTCTCTGATGGAATTTTTGGGGTCACATAAGTATACTATCATATCATTTGCAAATACTGCTATTTTGATTTCCTTCTTTCCAATTTGCATCCCCTTGACCTCCTTTTGTTGTCTGATTTCTCTGGATAGGACTTTCAGTATTTATTGAATAGATAGGTATATATTTGGCAACCTTGTTTACTCCTGATTTGGCAGGATCATTTCAAGTTTCTCTCCGTTTGTTTTGAGGTTGGCTACTGGTTTGTTATATATTGCTTTTACTATGTTTAGGCCTTGAATTCATAATCTTCCCAGTACTTTTATTATGAAGGGGTGTTGAATTTTGTCAAATGCTTACTCAGCATTTAATGAGATGATTATGTGAATTTTTTAGTTTGTTTATATAGTGGATTACATTGATAGATTTCCATATATTGTACAATCCCTGCATCCCTGGGATGAAGCCTACTTGATCATGATGGGTAATCGTTTTGATGTGTTCTTGGAATCTGTTTGCGAGAATTATACTGGGTAATTTTACAATGATATTCATAAGGAAATTGGTCTAAAGTTTTCTTTCTTTGCTGTGTTTTTCTGTGATTTAGGTATAAGTGTAACTATGGCTTGGTGGAAGCAATTGGTAATGTTTGTTCTATTTATATTTTGTGAAATAGTTTGTACAGTATTGTTCTTAGGTCTTCTATGAAGGTCTGATGGAATTCTGCACTAAACCCATCTGGTCCCGTGCTTTTTATGATTGGGAGACTTTTTAATGACTTCTTCTGCTTCCTTAGGGATTATCAGACTATTTATCTGATTCTGATTTAATTTGGTTCCTGGTATCTGTCTAGAATATTGTCCATTTCCTCCAGATTTTCCAGTTTTGTTGCATATAGGCTTTTGTAGGATCTAATGATATTTTGAATTTCCACAGTTTCTGTTGTTATGTCTCCCCGCCCCTTCATTTCTGATTTTGTTAATTTGAATACTCTGTCTATGCCCTCTAGTTAGTGTGGATAAGATTTTATCTATATTGGTGATTTTCTCAAAAAAAAAAAAACAAAAACAAAAACAACCCCCCCCCCCAAAAAAAAAGCTCCTGGTTTTGTTGATTCTTTGTCTAATTCTTTTTGTTTCTACTTGGTTGATTTCAGCTCTGAGTTTGATTATTTTCTGCCCTCTACTCCTCTTAGGTGCATTTGCTTCTTTGTGTTCTAGAGCTGTTAGGTGTACTATCAAGCTGCTAGTGTAAGCTATCTCCAGTTTCTTTTTGGAGGCACTCAAAGCTATGACTTTTTCTCTTAGCACTGCTTTCCTTGTGTCCCATAAGTTTGGGTATGTTGTGATTTTATTTTCATTAAATTCTAAAAAGTTTTTAATTTCTTTCTTTATTTCTTCCTTGACCAAGTTGTCATTGAGTAAAGCATTGTTCAACTTCCATGTGTTTGTGTGCTTAAGGAATAGTGATTGATGTTTCCTGTTATTTTTGTTGTTAGAGATGGAATTTTTTTTGCATGATTCTCTTCTTTTGGGTTTGTTACAAGATTACTTTCTTGCTTTTTCTGGGGTGTAGTTTCCCTCCCTGTCTTGGAGTTTTCCTGCTATCATTCTTTGTAGGGCTGGATTTATGGAAAGATAGTGTGTAAATTTGGCTTTGTCATGGAATATCTTGCATTCTTCATCTATGTTAATTGAAAGCTTTGCTGGGTGTAGTAGCCTGGCCTGGCATTTGTGTTCTCTTAGGGCCTATATGACTTCTGTCCAGGATCTTATAGGAACTGAGGAGCAGACTGGGACAGAATCCTTCTGTTTCTTCTCTGCAAATTGATCTGATCCTGTGCTACAGCTCTCTGATCCATATCACCCTGGTTGAGAACTGGTCTCATAGTAGTGCTGACACAAAGTGTTAGAGGAGGTTCAAACCATTGCCAGAGACAGCAAGACCAGCTAGCACCAGAGATAAGCAGATGGTGAGAGGCAAGGGCAAGAACTTAAACTACAGAAACTGAGGCCACTTGAAATCATCAGAACTCTGTTCTCCCACGAGAGGAAACCCTGGATATCTCAACACACTAGAAAAGCAAGATTTTGATTTAAAAATCACAATCCATGCTGATGTCAGAGGACTGTAAGAAGGACATAAATAACTCTTAAAGAAATACAGGACAACTTAAGTAAGCAGGTAGAAACCCTTAAAAAGGAAACATAAAAATCAACCAAACAGGTGAAGGAATTGAACAAAACCATCTAGGATCTAAAAATGGAAATAGAAACAATAAGGAATCAGAGAAAGGACCTCAAGAGCTTGAAAGGGCTCAACACCCCATATGAATAACAATGACAACCAACCAGAGCTTCCAGGGACTAAGCCCTAACCCAAAGACTATACATGGACTGATCCTGGGCTCCAACCACATAGGTAGCAATAAATAGCCTAGTAAGAGCACCAGTGGAAGGGGAAGCCCTTGGTCCTGCCAAGACTGAATCTCCAGTGAACGTGATTGTCGGGGGGGGGGGGGGGGGGGGAGGGTGGTAATGGGAGGAGGATGGGGAGGGGAAGCCTATATAGAAGGGGAGGGGGAGGGGCTAGGGGGATGTTGGCCAGGAAACCAGGAAGGGGAATAATAATCGAAATGTAAATAAGAAATACTCAAGTTAATAAACATAAAAAAGAAAAAAGAAAAAAAGAAATCACAAAGTGAGACAACCCTGGAGATAGAAAACCTAGGAAAAAGATCAGCAGTCATAAGTGTAAGCATCACCAACAGAAACAAGAAATAGAAGGGAGAATCTCAGGGGCAGAAGATACTATGGAAAACATTGACATAGCTTTAAAGAAAATGAAAAATGGAAAAAGCTCCTAACCCCAAATATCCAGGAAATCTAGGAAATGATGAGAAGAACAAACCTAAGTACAATATGTATAAAAGAGAGAGAAGAGTCCTGACTTAAAAGGCCAGTAAATATCTTCAACAAAATTATAGAAGAAAACTTCCCTAACCTAAAGAAAGTAATGCCCATAAACATACAAGAAGCCTACAGAACTCCAAATAGATTAGACCAGAAAAGAAATTCCTCCCCTCACATAATATTTGAAACACCAAATGCACAAAACAAACAAGCAAACAAAGAATATTAAAAGCAGTAAGGGAAAAGTATCAAGTAACCTATAAAAGCAGACCTAGCATACTTCAACTTTTTTAAAAATGAAATTTCCAGGTAAAGGATAATGCTAGAAAAGATATCACTGAATGAGGTAATCCAGACTCAGTAAGACATAAAGCATGTTTTCTTTCATCTGACTTTCTGAGTCCTAAGTTTTCAGATGTGTTTATATAACCACTGATAAGCATAAAAACAAGGAAAGTAAAAGGCCCGATTGTATAAGTGTGGTTGAAAGGAACTCAGGATAGAATGCAATATGAGAGTAGAAGAGATATGAAGCTACTATAAAGAAGGGGCTCTAATTAGGGATAAAAGAGACATAAATATAGATGTACAACTGGGTAAAATAACAGCACGGACTTTTAAAAGTCATAAGGACTCATCCTATTAGGTACCTACCAATTAAAAATAATTTCATTAATGTAAGTCATTTTGGTTTCTCACATGACCAAGTCTCACCTACTCAGGGTTGGGACCACCTTCAGCAAAATGGGCCCTCCCACAGCAATCACTAATCAAGAAAATGCCCACAGGTCAGTCTTAGAGAGACAACTGCCCAGATGAGTTTCCTTCTTCCCAAAAGAATCTAGCTTGAGTCACATTCACAAAACCTAAGCCTGTCCAATCTCACATACCTACATAGATATCCCTTTACTTGAAGACGACTGTGAAAGTTTTTTTATTTAGTAAAGGGGATCTGGAAAAGAAACTGGAACATACGTTTCAATGAGTGATAATTTTATTTTCTGCTAGAAAAAAAATAGAATGATTTTAATAATGTAAACATTCACTCTCATTCTTAGGTTATGAGACAGTGACAACTATGTTCGATGAACTCCCTCCTGCATAATACCTCAAGTATTATTTCTTACAAATTAGAAATATTAATGGGTAGTTACATACTTATTAACAATAATCATAATTTTAATTATGTAAATTCAGAAAACAAATGTTTGACTAATTTCAAATTGAAAGTGTCAAGAGGGAGCCAGGATTCAAAATAGTCAAGACAGACCTTTTCTCAATGAGCAAGCTGTCTCTGGGTGCTGTATTTTAGTGCTTGCTTTAAACTCTGAACTTTGGGAGATGCTTCAAGGACAGGGTTCTGAGTAAATGAAGAGACAGATCTTTGTACATGGTGTTTCCACACTGTATCAAGACAGTTTTATTGTAGGAGGCCTCTTTTTGAAATACCATCAATAATTAGATAAAGGTCCCTCACATTTTTGTTTGCTTGTTTGTTTTTTGTTTTTGTTTTTGTTTTTGTTTTTTTGTTGTTGTTACTATTTTTTTTTCTTTCCAGTCTGTTCTTGTTATCTGGGGTACTTTTCAGAAAAAGTCCAAACTTGAGGGTACATAGGGACACAGAGTTTGTACTACTAAGGCCTGTCTGGAAAGTGTTCCTCTGAGCAATCATTGAACAATGATTTTTGGCTTTAGCTCAACCTGCCTACATGACAGTCTGTTCTTCCTGACTCAGCTTTCTTTGTCCAGACAAATGATTCCCTCCCATTGCATTTTTCTGGTCTTACTAAATAGGCCTTCTAACCATCACTGTATCTTTCAATTCCAGCTAGCAGCTTGGACAGCAGGTTTCCTTTTTTTAATGTTACTAAGCAAGCATGCTTGGCCAGAAAAATTGTGCAGACCCTCTGCAAGTGCTTGCTCATATCCTCTGGGCTTCCGGAGTTTGCTGCTCTTTCTGAATTCAGGACAAAGCACATCTCATGCATTCTAGTCCTTGACACATTGTTTATCCATGTTTCTATTACTTGAAATTTCACTCAGACTTATTAAACTCTAAGTGTAGGATAAGCACTATGAAAAATAGGTTCTAAAAATCATTTTATTTGATTTCTACCCATGCTTCTTTGAGTTTAGTATTCAGAGTCATATTTTTAAAATGAGAAAAATAAAGCTACAAAGAATTAGTTTGTTTGTCCAAGCACACATCAATAGTGAAGGAAAGAAATTATTTGATATCAGACAATTATTTGGCCACTGTCTGGAGCAACTCTCTTAGCCTTACATTCATATATTAAGGAACAATGTTCACTGTAGATGAATATCAGTCTTTAATTTACTTTATACTTTCTGCATTTTACTCCAACTCTTTTGGAGTCAATTTCTTTATATCGAAAAAAGTGAGTTTAGTAGTTTTGGCAATTTTTATACAATCAGTTCCTTATAGAAACACATTCTTTAATTTAGTATAGGGTCACATCGGTAGGCTGATAAGGGAGTGGAATGGAGCAAAATCTTGCCTCCAGTTGGAGATGTACATCAAAGAAATGGTAAGCTGGCAGCAATAAGAAAAATAAAGTAAATATTCAATAATGATGTCAAGAAATTACCCAGAAAATTATTACCATGCATATTATGGCACACAAATTCTCAGTAATGACCTTTACCACAGCCCATAGTACAGTGGGTATTCTTAACTTAGAAATAAAATAAGCTCATTAAACAAAAAAAGTGGTTTATAAGTGCTGAAGGAAAGTAAAAATGTTGAGAAAGATATACAGAGACCTCAATCATAGAAACCGAAAGTTCATGCCTCGCCTTATGTGGTATATATGTCCTGAATTGATGGTGACACATTTGTTTATCCTGTGCATGGTCAAACCACAGTCCTTATGTCTTTTTTAACAGCTTCCATTAGCTATTCTTTTTATTATTAATCGTTTTATTTGCTTACATTTCAAATGTTATCCCTTTTTCTGCTCTTCCCTCCAAGAACACACAACCTTACCCCCTGTGCCTTTAATAGGGTGTTCCCCCACCCATCCATCCACTTCTGCTTCACACACCCCCCTTGTGAGGGACATTAAGCCTCCAAAGAACTAAGTGTCTCCCCAACCTCTGATCCCAGATAAGGCAGTCATCGGCTGCAGTTGTAGCAGGAGCCTTGAACTCTTTGATTGGTGATTTAGTCTCTGGGCACTCTGAGGGGTTTAGTTAATTAATGTTGTTCTTTCTATGAGTTTCTAATTCCCTTCAACTCCTTCAGCCATTCCCCTAACTATCCCATTGGGGTTCCCAGGCTCAGTCCAATGGTTGGCTTTAAGTATCTGCATCTGTTTTAGGTGCTGGCAGAGTCTCTCAGAGAAGAGTCATACCAGGCCCCTGTCTGCAAGTACATATTGGCATCAGCAATAGTATAGGGATGTGATGTCTATCGATGGAATGGTTTACTGAGTGGGGAACTCTCTAGATGGCCTCCCCTTCAGCCTCTGCTTCATTTTGTCCCTGTATCTCCTTTAGACAGGGACAATTCCAGGTTAAAAATTTTTAGATGGGTAGGTGGCCCCATTGCTCCCCTAGAGTCCATGTCTATGTACTAGAGGTGGTCTCTTCAAGTTCTATCTTCCTGCTCTTGGCTATTTCAGCTATTCTTTAAACTAGAAATTTTTCCCTTTGGTGAAAAATGGATGCACATTTAAAAGAGACTTGGAAAGACCCTGTGCCAATAGTCTTCATAAATTACTGGTTTTAATTTTCTTCCTAAATACTCAATGTCAAAATAGACTTTTAGAAATAAATGGAACCCTTTCTTCTTCTCCTTCTTCTTCTTCTTCTTCTTCTTCTTCTTCTTCTTCTTCTTCTTCTTCTTCTTCTTCTTCTTCTTCTTCTTCTTCTTCTTCTTCTTCTTCTTCTTCTCCTTCTTCTTCTTCTTCTTCTTCTTCTTCTTCTTCTTCTTCTTCTTCTTCTTCTTCTTCTTCTTCTTCTTCTTCTTCTTCTTCTTCTTCTTCTTCTCCTTCTCCTCCTTCTCCTTCTCCTTCTCCTTCTCCTTCTCCTTCTCCTTCTCCTTCTCCTTCTTCTTCTTCTTCTTCTTCTTCTTCTTCTTCTTCTTCTTCTTCTTCTTCTTCTTCTTCTTCTTCTTCTCCTCCTCCTCCTCCTCCTCCTCCTCCTCCTCCTCCTCCTCCTCCTCCCCCTCCTTCTCCTCCTCCTCCTCCTCCTCCTTCTTCTTCTTGTCATTGTTGGAGATTAAAATGAGCATGGTAGTGAGAGCGATCAAAGGATTTATCATTTTGCAATATGTTTCACTATTCTCCCAGCATAAATGTGTCTTAGCAGAAAGTATATGAGACCAGAATTCTAGAAACAGACTTGTCAGGACACATCCTGGCTATCTAGATCATATTCTGTATTTCAAATGTTCAGACATTTGATGTGGAGGTAGAAGATTTGAGTTTCCTAAAGGTATCACATATGTACACAATGCACTTTGATCACAGCCAGCACTCTGAGTACTCCAGGAACCCTCATCATATCTCTTTCCCAACTTTGTGTCCTCATTTTACAATTGAATTTGATTTTAAATGTTTGTATTAAAGGATGTAACATGACACAGAGAGATTTCGTTTTCCTGTCCTGTCAGATGATCCTCAGTGGTCCTCAATTTCTATTTTATATTCTTGTGACCTTTTTTTTTTCCTGGTAAAGTTTAAGAAAATGTCAAGGAAATTCATTTTCTTCCTGATCCTATCAGTATTTTAAGAAGAGGGAATCGAATCTTACCACTTGGTCCAAGATATTTCCCTTTCAAAAGAAAATAGAATTTCCTTTAAGAAAGTAAGGTTGTTTGAGATCTTGGAAAAGAGTTTTAAAATTAAAATCAGATTGCTACTGATTACTTAATAACTATGCAATATTGCTCACATTACTGAATTGCTAGAAGCCTCAGTTCCTGAACACATAAAATAACAAAATAAATAATACAAAGTATGCTATATATCATAAGCCTTTTTGTCAGGGAAAGTAAGATAGTATCTGTAATGTGTGCAGAAAAAGTTTGCAAAGAAGAATTTGATAAATTATAGGTAGCTTATTTTAAACAATGATCACATTCTTTATCTAGTTGGTCCAACAAAAACTTTCTCCAGCTAAATAATAGTTACTTCAAAGATAAATATATGTAGTAAAGAAGTAAGACCTCAGCTCTTCTAGGTATAGCTAATTCAGGTCACTCTTAGGCCAAGAGGCTTATCATTGAATAGATACTGACTTTGACAAAGATGCTATGTAATTGAGAAAGAATAATGTCTTGTGAATGTGTTGGTAGATCACTACATTGTCTGCATTTGTATTTACATTTTTAAGTTCATTTAAACAAAATAAATACAGAGAAAATAACCTTATCCATCTAACAATAACACCTTCTTATATCCAGATTTCAACTTTGAGGTTTGAACCATGTTATAGTTACTTTTAAGAAAATATGGTTTTCGTTTTCATTACCTTAGAAACTATTGTACATTGTAGTATACATTCTCTTAAACTATGTTCATAGGGAAAGGCAGCTACACTAAAGAGGTCGACATGGCAGTGGTAGTAGCTTTGCTTAGCTGGTCAGTGGTGGGTCTACAGGGCATGGGGTTTCTAGGTGCAAGTGCTCGGGGCATGCCAGGAGGCAGATGGCCCCTACATGTTCCACTGCTGGCACCGCAGGCAGTGTCCTTGTCCTTGAAGTCTGGTCTTCTTGAGGCTCAAGTGTGATGCTGTCAGTGTAGGAATGCTAGCAGCAGTGGGTGTGGGGCTAGCCCTCCTTTCCCGTAAGATTGCAGTGACCTGGAGCTGCACGCCCCCTCACATCAGCATTCATAGCGGTTTCCAGGTAGATAAGCAGGTGTGCTCTTCCTGTACCAGCATGGATTAGGTGGTTTACAGCCACCTGGTAAGAGCATGCTACCCGGAGGACAAAGCTAATATACATGCTGGCTGAGGAAGTGGAGGTCCAGTATTGCCCTAATGAGGATGGGGAAATGTTCATGTGGCCAGGAAAACTGGCTGACTATTTTCCAAAACCATACCCCAACCCTGAGGTTGCAAGAGCTGCTAAAAATGGAGCTTTACCCCCTGACCTCACCTACATTGTTTAAGCTCGGTATGGTAGTGAGGACTATTTATTTTCCTTGTTCAATGGCTAGTGAGACTTCCCACTCTGGTGTCATTGCAAGAAGGCCTCTATTTCAACACTTATTCTCATTGGCATGGCTCCTCCCATGTACACAGAATTCTCGCATTATGTCGATGGCACCCTAGCTACAATGTTAAAAGTAGCCAAGGCTGTTCCTTTGCAGGACTTTGGAGCCAGAGTATGACCATCGAAAAACTCATGGGGCTCAAGATGTTGTTGATGGTCTTGCTTGCTGCTGCCCCTGACTTATTCCATGAAGAGGCATAAGAATAGGAGGGGATGGGGTTTGGGGATTTAGCTCAGTGGTAGAGCGCTTACCTAGCAAGCACAAGGCCCTGGGTTCGGTCCCCAGCTCCGAAAATAAAGGAAAAAAAAAAAGAATAGGAGGGGATATGGAGACGAAGTGTGGAGCAGAGACTGAAGTGACCATTCAGAGCCTGCCCAACCTGGGGATCCAGCCCAAGTATATACAGCCACCAAAACTAGACAATATTGAAGAAGCCGAGAAGTGCATGCTGACAGGAGTCAAGGCGTTCATGCTGATATTGCCGTTTCCCGAGAGGCTGAGCCAGAGCATGAGAAATACAGAGGCTAATGCTAGCAGCAAAGCATTGAACTAAGAACGGGGTCCTCATTGGAGGAGTTAGAGAAAGGATTAAAGGAACTGAAGGGCCTTGCAATCACATAAGAACAACAATACTAACCAACCGAGGTACTAAACCACTACACAAGGAGTACATTTCACATGGACAGCCACATGGCTTCAGCTGCATACGTAGCAGAGGATAGGCTTGTTAGGCACCAATGGGAGGAGAAACCATTGGTCCTGCCAATGCTGGACCCTGCAGTGTAGGAGAATGTCAGGGCAGGGAGGCAGGAAGGGGGAGTGGTTGGGGAGAGGGAATGCCCTTATAGAAGAAGGGGGATAAGGATGGGATAGGGGGCTTATGGACGGGAAACCAGGAAAGGGAATAACATTTGAACTGTAAATAAAGATTATCCAATAAAAATAATAATAATAAAAAATAAGTGGTCAGTACTTAAGAGTCAAAAGCTGGCTTATTGGCTACCCAAGTGACTCAGTTCAGTTTCTGCTGGTCATCTTGCCTGAACAAGCTCTCAGCAACCTAGGAACTCTATAAGGCCTTTTGGGGTCTGGTCCCTTTTCATCAGTTACAAGGGCCAGGGGACCAGATTATTGCTTCTGATTTTCCTTCAGCCTTAATTGTGGGAATAAATTAAGTTTCTCAACATAAAACAAAGAAACTTTAAACCTTTCCGTTTGGCTTATGTTTTGGTACCAGAAATCTATTCTTGCTACATCTTTTTTTTTTCTCTAGTAAAGGGTATAACTTTATTTTGTGTAAATTATACCTCAATCAAGCTCATATTTTTTTATTAACTTGAGTATTTCTTATATACATTTCGAGTGTTATTCCCTTTCCCGGTTTCCGGGCAAACATCCCCCTCCCCCTCCCCTTCTTTATGGGTGTTCCCCTCCTCATCCTCCCTCCCTTGCCGCCCTCCCCCCAACAATCTAGTACACTGGGGATTCAGTCTTAGCAGGACCCAGGGCTTCCCCTTCCACTGGTGCTCTTACTAGGATATTCATTGCTACCTATGAGGTCAGAGTTCAGAGTCCAGGGTCAGTCCATGTATAGTCTTTAGGTAGTGGCTTAGTCCCTGGAAGCTCTGGTTGCTTGACATTGTTGTACATATGGGGTCTCGAGCCCCTTCAAGCTCTTCCAGTTCTTTCTCTGATTCCTTCAACGGGGGTTCTATTCTCAGTTCAGTGGTTTGCTGCTGGCATTCGCCTCTGTATTTGCTGTATTCTGGCTGTGTCTCTCGGGAGAGATCTACATCCAGCTCCTGTCGGCCTGCACTACTTTGCTTCATCCATCTGGTCTAATTGGATGACTGTATATGCATGGGCCACATGTGGGGCAGGCTCTGAATGGGTGTTCCTTCTGTGTCTGTTTTAATCTTTGCCTCTCTATTCCCTGCCAAGGGTATTCTTGTTCCCCTTTTATAGAAGGAGTGAAGCATTCACATTTTGATCATCCTTCTTGAGTTTCATTTGTTCTAGGCATCTAGGGTAATTCAAGCATTTGGGCTAATAGCCACTTATCAATGAGTGCATACCATGCGTGTTTTTCTGTGATTGGGTAACCTCACTCAGGATGATATTTTCCAGTTCCGACCATTTGCCTAGAATTTCATAAAGTCATTGTTTTTGATAGCTGAGTAATATTCCATTGTGTAGATGTACCACATTTTCTGTATCCATTCCTCTGTTGAAGGGAATCTGGGTTCTTTCCAGGTTCTGGCTATTATAAATAAGGCTGCGATGAACATAGTGGAGCACTTGTCATTTTATATGTTGGGGCATCTTTTGGGTATATGCCCAAGAGAGGTATAGCTGGATCCTCAGGTAGTTCAATGTCCAATTTTCTGAGGGACCTCCAGACTGATTTCCAGAATGGTTTTACCAGTCTGCAATTCCACCAACAATGGAGGAGTGTTCCTCTTTCTCCGCATCCTCTCCAGCATCTGCTATCACCTGAGTTTTTGATCTTACCCATTCTCACTGGTGTGAGGTGAAATCTCACGGTTGTTTTGATTTGCATTTCCCTTATGACTAAAAATGTTGAACATTTCTTTAGGTGTTTTTCAGCCATTCGGCATTCCTCAGCTGTGAATTCTTTGTTTAGCTCTGAACCCCATTTTTTAATAGGGTTATTTGTCTCCATGAGGGTCTAACTTATTGAGTTCTTTGTATATTTTGGATATAAGGCCTCTATCTGTTGTAGAATTGGTAAAGATCTTTTCCCAATCTGTTGCTTGCCGTTTTGTCCTAACCACAGTGTCCTTTGCCTTACAGAAGCTTTGCAGTTTTATGAGATCCCATTTGTCGATTCTTGATCTTAGAGCATAAGCCATTGGTGTTTTGTTCAGGAAATTTTATCCAGTGCCCATGTGTTCCAGATGCTTCCCTAGTTTTTCTTCTATTACTTTGAGTGTATCTGGTTTGATGTGGAGGTCCTTGATCCACTTGGACTTAAGCTTTGTACAGGGTGATAAGCATGGATCGATCTGCATTCTTCTACATGTTTACTTCCAGTTGAACCAGCACCATTTGCTGAAAATGCTATCTTTTTTCCATTTGGTGCTTTTGGCTCCTTTGTCAAAAATCAAGTGCCCATAGGTGTGTGGGTTCATTTCTGGGTCTTCAATTCTGTTCCATTGGTCTATCTATCTGTCTCTGTACCAATACCACGCAGTTTTTATCACTATTGCTCTGCAATACTGCTTGAGTTCAGGGATAATGATTCCCCCTGAAGTCGTTTTATTGTTGAGGATAGTTTTAGCTATCCTGGGTTTTTTGTTATTCCAGATGAATTTGTAAATTGTTCTGTCTAACTCTTTGGAGAATTGGATTGGTATTTTGATGGGGATTGCATTGAATCTGTAGATCGTGTTTGGTAAAATGGCCATTTTTACTATATTAATCCTGCCAATCCATGAGCATGGGAGATCTTTCCATCTTCTGAGGACTTCTTCAATTTCTTTCTTCAGAGTCTTGAAGTTCTTATTGTACAAATCTTTTACTTGCTTGGTTAAAGACACACCGAGGTACTTTATATTATTTGGGTCTATTATGAAGGGTGTCGTTTCCCTAATTTCTTTCTCGGCTTGTTTCTCTTTTGTGAAGAGGATGGCTACTGATTTATTTGAGTTAATTTTATACCCAGCCACTTTGCTGATGTTGTTTATCAGCTTTAGTAGTTCTCTGGTGGAACTTTTGGGATCACTTAAATATACTATCATATCATCTGCAAATAGTGATATTTTGACTTCTTCTTTTCCGATCTGTATCCCCTTGACCTCCTTTTGTTGTCTGATTACTCTGGCTAGAACTTCAAGAACTATATTGAATAAGTAGGGAGAGAGTGGGCAGCCTTGTCTAGTCCCTGATTTTAGTGGGATTGCTTCAAGTTTCTCTCCATTTAGTTTAATGTTAGCAACTGGTTTGCTGTATATGGCTTTTACTATGTTTAGGTATGGGCCTTGAATTCCTATTCTTTCCAGGACTTTTATCATGAAGGGGTGTTGAATTTTGTCAAATGCTTTCTCAGCATCTAATGAAATGATCATGTGGTTTTGTTCTTTCATTTTGTTTATATAATGGATCACGTTGATGGTTTTCTGTATATTAAACCATCCCTGCATGCCTGGGATGAAGCCTACTTGATCATGGTGGATGATTGTTTTGATGTGCTCTTGGATTCGGTTTGCCAGAATTTTATTGAGTATTTTTGCGTCGATATTCATAAGGGAAATTGGTGTGAAGTTCTCTTTCTTTGTTGGGTCTTTGTGTGGTTTAGGTATAAGAGTAATTGTGGCTTCATAGAAGGAGTTCGGTAGTGATCCATCTGTTTCAATTTTGTGGAATAGTTTGGATAATATTGGTATGAGGTCTTCTATGAAGGTCTGATAGAATTCTGCACTAAACCCGTCTGGACCTGGGCTCTTTTTGGTTGGGAGACCTTTAATGACTGCTTCTATTTCCTTAGGAGTTATGGGGTTGTTTAACTGGTTTATCTGTTCCTGATTTAACTTCGGTGCCTGGTATCTGTCTAGGAAATTGTCCATTTCTTGCAGATTTTCAAGTTTTGTTGAATATAGGCTTTTATAGTAAGATCTGATGATTTTTTGAATTTCCTCTGAATCTGTAGTTATGTCTCCCTTTTCATTTCTGATTTTGTTAATTTGGACACACTCTCTGTGTCCTGTCGTTAGTCTGGCTAGGGGTTTATCTATCTTGTTGATTTTCTCAAAGAACCAACTTTTGCTTCTGTTGATTCTTTCTATGGTCCTTTTTGTTTCTAGTTGGTTGATTTCAGCTCTGAGTTTGATTATTTCCTGCCTTCTACTCCTCCTGGGTGTATTTGCTTCTTTTTGTTCTAGAGCTTTTAGGTGTGTTGTCAAGCTGCTGACATATGCTCTTTCCTGTTTCTTTCTGCAGGCACTCAGTGCTATGAGTTTTCCTCTTAGCACAGCTTTCATTGTGTCCCTTAAGTTTGGGTATGTTGTACCTTCATTTTCATTAAATTCTAAAAAGTCTTTAATTTCTTTCTTTATTTCTTCCTTGACCAGGTTATCATTGAGTAGAGCATTGTTTAATTTCCATCTGTATGTGGGCATTCTTCCCTTATTGTTATTGAAGACCAGTTTTAGGCCGTGGTGGTCCGATAGCACGCATGGTATTATTTCTATCTTTCTGTACCTGTTGAGGCCCGTTTTTTGACCAATTATATGGTCAATTTTGGAGAAAGTACCATTAGGAGCTGAGAAGAAGGAATATCCTTTTGCTTTAGGATAGAATGTTCTATAAATATCCGTTAAGTCCATTTGGCTCATGACTTCTCTTAGTCTGTCTACGTCTCTGTTTAATTTCTGTTTCCATGATCTTTATGTACATGATATTTCACAATAAGGTAGATTATTTATGTATTTATTAATAAGTTCCTAGACTTATTCTTAGTTGACTATATGTTTCAATTAATGTCGAGGAGGTTTCTACTAATAATTCTGTAAGGAAATTTTGAGTAAATATGTGTTATCATAGGAAATCAGTTAAATATTGTTAAGCAGTTAACCAAGGCATTGGCATTCATTTACAAACTAATTTCAATGCACTGTGTTGCCCCAGACACATAAAAATAAGTGAGACTATAAAATATAATTTCCTGAATACTGAGTAGGAACCAGGATGAAAATATGGTAAAAAAAAAAAGAGGGCATCTATTAATAGTAGGAAGAAAGTGGGAATGGGTTGAAGGGGATATATTTTCATTGCTAGAGCCTATTTTACCTATTGTCCAGGTATTCATTTTTTATCCATCCAGTCACCATGGGAGAACACTTGAGTTCAATGCATTTAACATAGGATCACTTTCTTTAATTTATGTTTAGCTTCTGAAAGTCTAAAAACTTATTAATAAGTACATAAATAATCTGCCTTACTATGAAATATGATGTATATAAAGAGGTAGCAAGAATAGATTTCTGGTACCAAAACATACGCCAAACGGAAAGGTTTAAAGCATAGCAACATAGCAATTACCCTCTGACATTAATGAAATTATGTTGTCAAGAATGGCTAATATGCCTTCCTTTTCTAACAAAGTAATATTTTGTTTTGGATCTTACTTTTGCCCTGAAAGTTCATTTGTTTAACATCTTGTACAGGGGAGGGCTCTCTACCTCATGAATTAATCTTCCTCTTTTAAATGTTCTCTATGGCCAATATGAGTTGAAAATTAAAGAGCATGTCCTTGGGATTTTATAGCTTTAGCCACTTCCTTCATACCAGCACATGTGTGTATCTTCAGAGTTTGATCTAATGCAACATATGTTGTAAATGCAATAATATGTTCTAAATGCAACATATTCATTTCTCTCACAAAGAAATAAAGACAAAACCAATTGTTCTAATGCAGACATAGAGTCAATGCTTGGTGTCTAGGTAAGTATTTACAGCCACAACCATACAATGTTTATATTTGTATACTTATGCTGTACATATTATTGTTATAACTTCTAGATTCTGTGCTTATATTGTTTCTACATCATTTTTTCTTTGGAATCTGTGCATCTTGTATAAATATACAGAGTTGACTAGGAAAAAGCATTTCGTCATCACTTATGATCTGACGTATACTGATGGAAATGCACTTGAAGACAAATGTATGTGTTTTAGGATATAGAGAACAGTAGTTTTTGCAGCTCAGGGATCCCCGAGTTTTAGGTTTTTAGCTCAAATCATAGCTTATAGATAATAACGTCTGGGTCTTGCTCCAGTGTCTTTCAATTATGAATAAAACTCTTACAAACATAGTTGAGAAGTGTTGTTGGGATAAGGTGGAACTTCTTTTGAGACTATTCCCATGAGTGATATAGCTGGATCTTGAGGTAGATCTATTTCCAAATTTCTATGAACTGACCAAATTACTCCCAAACTGATTGTACAAGTATACACTTCTACCGGTAATGAAGAAGTTTTCCCCTTGCCCCAAATCCTTGCCTGAGTAAGCTGTTGCTTGAGTTTTTAGTCATTCTGACTAGATTAAAATAAAGTCCATATGTTATTTTGATTTACATTGCCCTGATGACTAAGGATGCCGAACATTTCTTTAAGTGCTTCTTGGCTAGTAGAGATTCCTCGGTCAAGTAACTCTGTTTAGATCTGTACCCATTTGTTAATTGGGTAATTTGGTTTGTTATTGTCTAGTTTCTTGAGTTCTTTTTATATTTTTGAATGTCATCAAATGTGACACACTTAAAAAATGGAGTATTATTCAGCCATTTAAAACAATGACTTTATGAAGTTTGCAGGCAAATGGGAGGAACTAGAAATGATTATCGTTATCGAAAAAACAAACATTATGTGCTCATTTATAGGTGGATATTAGTCATAAAGTTCAAGATATTCATGTTACAAACTATACAAATAAAGAAGCTAAGTAATTAGGAAGGCCCAAGGAGATGATTGAATCTCACTGAGAGGTGACATTAGATTAGGCATCTGAGGTATATGGAAATAGGCAACTGTCTTTGGAAGGAGATAGAGATGGAGAAATAAGGGATGAAGCAGGTAGGGGAAGGTAGAGGGAGAGAGTACTGAGAGACATAACTGGATTGAAGTGAGCATTACTGGGAAAGCAAGAACATAAAACAATGGGAAGTCCCATAAATCTCTGGGGGTGACCCTAGGTAAGACTCCTAAGAATGGGGGATATGGAGCCTGCACCAGCCACCTCCTAAAACCAGCAAATCCTTCCAAGGGAGAGATTGGGACACCAGCCCAGCCACAAAACTTTTGTCTCATAGTTTGTTCTGCATACAAGATGTTTAGGGGTAAAGATGGAGCAGCATATGAGGCAAGGGCCAACCAGTGACTGGCCCAGCTTGAGACCCAGGCCATGGGAGGGGTAGTTCCCGTAACGCTATTAATGGTATTTTGTTATACTGGTACCTAGCATAACTGTTACTAGGGTGGTTTCACCCAAGAACTGATGGAAATTGATGCAGAGGATGATAGCCACACAGATCAAGACACTACAACAAAACTTTCAGAATCAACTCATCTTGGGCCCTAGAGGTTCAAAGATACTAAACTGCCAACAGGAAAGCCTGAAAGGGATTGACCTAGGAAGGACCTTTACAAATATATAGCAGTTGTTCAGCTAAGTCTTCTGCTGGGACTCATAATGCAGGACGAGGAACTGTCCCTGACTAAACTGCTGCTTGCTGTTCATATACATGGGAGGCCTCCTTTTTTTTTTTTTTTTTTTTTTTTTATTCTGAGGAAAAGGGAGGAAGGTTGAAGGGAAAGAAAGAGGAGTGAGAGGGGAAGCTGGGAGCAGGATGTAAAGTAAATAAACACTTTAGGTAATAAAAAAGTATAATATTTGTGTGCATTAGTCAGCAGAAATGATTTTAAAGCAAAGCTAAGTTTTCCTGAAGCTGAATTTTCTCCTAGGGACAGGAGTTTCAGCTGCTGCTAAGGGTATTTCATTCCAATGATGGGCTTCAACCTTCCAGGAGGCCTGCCTGACATATTTTGAGGATTAGAAGCAAATTACCACAATCATGTAAATGGATTCATTAAAATTAACATCATTTTACCTTTAGTAATTTTAAACTTTTTACATTTTTACGTGTTAAGCAGGGTCCAAATTGCAGTTATTAGCATATGAATCTAAATGTTATCATTCCTTATTGTGATTATATTAAAATGCTTTTATAACTATTTTTATATGCAGAGTGAGTTACTAAGAGCTTTATTCATCATCCTGAGCTATAAAGAGCCAGACATCAGAAGATGTTTCCTATACTGTTATACAGGTTGACCAGCCTGTTCACCTCCTCCTACCTTCTGCATACAGTTGATTCTGCTTCTCTCAATGAACTCTGATTAACTGTATTCCTAAATGTTATACAAAACACCCATTAGAAAAGAAGAAAAAATGAAAACTGTATACTAAAAGATTAGAAAATGAAACATTTCAAAATTCAAAATTGGAATTTAGACTTAATGTTTTCTCAATATAAGTTTATGAAGAATTCTTACTAGAAAGTAATAGGTTGATTTGAAAAAAAAATAACAGTCATACAATGTACCTACAGGGGCTGATCGTTTTACAATTGTGTAGTTGGTACTTTCTATGTATGATTAACATATTTGTCTAACCTTAAGGCTCAGAATTTTGCAGTTCTTATTTTTGGGGAGAGAAATGAAAATGAGCCTTTGATACACAATGTACAAGTTCAGAGATGCATCAAAATATCTTCAACTATTTTCATCAAATGCTCAAAGACAATTTAGTTGAAGAAACGAAGACTATTCCATACATTTACTCATATTAAAACAAAATTAACTATTAAGTGATTCTAAACTTTAATCAACCTTTTAAAATAATCTGAAAGTTGGCCATGTGCTTAACTAAATAAAATTTGATTTAGAACATGTGTAATTTAGATTATGATTTAGAATATGTAATTTTCCAGGAGAAATCTAAAAGACAAAAGTCTTTATTACTTCAGGTTAGAAAAAGACTCACTGGTGACATTTTCAAAAAAAAGAAAAGAAAAAAGAAAAACTTCCACATGTCAATACCATACTTCTTTTATTGCTATAGCTTGATAGTAAGCACTGTTGAAATCAGACATGAGATTACTCCTGGAAATCCTTTGTTTATTTGGGATTATTTTAGCTACCATGTTCTATTTTATATATTTTCCACTTGAAGATGAAAACTGACCTTTGAAGATATATAAAAATGTAAAAATGTATGTTGGAATTTTGAAGAAAATTTCATCAAATTATTATTGTTTTCTGTAGGGTTGCCCCTTTTCCTATATTAATCCTGCTGGTTCATGAGAATGAGAGATCTTTCCATCTTCTGATATGTTCTTCACATTTTGCTTCAATGTCTTCATCATGTTTTTTTTTTGTTGTTGTTGTTTTTTAACTTATAAAAGTGTTAGATTTGCCCCAAGATGCCTTTTGAGGCTATTATGAAGCTTTTTTTCTCAGTATATTGTAATTTGGATTTAGAAATGCTACAGATTTTGTTCATTTTCTATCCTGTGACTTCACCAGGAGTGTTCATCATGTTTACAAGATGTAGGAATTCCTCAGTTGGAATTTTACAGTTATTGATGTATACTATCATATCTACCATATCATCTACAAATAATGATGTTTTGATTTCTTTCCAATTTTTGTATGTTCTTGTTCTACTTCAACTGTCTTGTTCCTCTAGTTAATACTTCAAGTACTATATTTAATAAGTATGGAGAGAGTGGACAACTTTGTTTTGTTCTTGATTTTGGTGGAACTACTTTGGGTTTCTCACCTTTAAGTTGATGTTGGGTTTGGGCTTGATGTAACCTGCCTTTATTATGTTGAAGTATGTTCCTTTACACCCATAATCTGTCCAGAACTTTTATCATGAACTGGTATTGTATTTTGTCATAGGCCGTTTCTGATTGAATAATATATATTTAAAATAATATATATAAATATATAACTTGTTAAGAATTTTATATATTCTTGTTAAATATATATATATATGTATATAAAACTTGTTAAGAATTTTTTGCATCTAGATCCAAAAAGTAAATTGCTCTGTAATTTTTTCTTTATTTTTATCTCTATGTGTGTTAGTATCATAATAACTAGACTCTGAAGAAAGAAACTGAAGAAGACCTCAGAAGATGGAAAGATCTCCTATGCTCATGGATTGGCAGGATTAATATAGTAAAAATGGCCATTTTACCAAAAGCGATCTACAGATTCAATGCAATCCCCATCAAAATACCAATCCAATTCTTCAAAGAGTTAGACAGAACAATTTGTAAATTCATCTGGAATAACAAAAAACCCAGGATAGCTAAAACTATCCTCAACAATAAAAGGACTTCAGGGGGAATCACTATCCCTGAACTCAAGCAGTATTACAGAGCAATAGTGATAAAAACTGCATGGTATTGGTACAGAGACAGACAGATAGACCAATGGAATAGAATTGAAGACCCAGAAATGAACCCACACACCTATGGGCACTTGATTTTTGACAAAGGAGCCAAAACCACCAAATGGAAAAAAGATAGCATTTTCACCAAATGGTGCTGGTTCAACTGGAGGTCAACATGTAGAAGAATGCAGATTGATCCATGCTTATCACCCTGTACAAACTTAAGTCCAAGTGGATCAAGGACCTCCACATCAAACCAGATACACTCAAAGTAATAGAAGAAAAACTAGGGAAGCATCTGGAACACATGGGCACTGGAAAAAATTTCCTGAACAAAACACCAATGGCTTATGCTCTAAGATCAAGAATCGAAAAATGGGATCTCATAAAACTGCAAAGCTTCTGTAAGGCAAAGGACACTGTGGGTAGGACAAAACGGCAAGCAACAGATTGGGAAAAGATCTTTACCAATCCTACAACAGATAGAGGCCTTATATCCAAAATATATGAAGAACTCAAGAAGTTAGACCACAGGGAGACAAATAACCCTATTAAAAAATGAGGTTCAGAGCTAAACAAAGAATTCACAGCTGAGGAATGCCGAATGGCTGAGAAACACCTAAAGAAATGTTCAACATCTTTAGTCATAAGGGAAATGCAAATCAAAACAACCGTGAGATTTCACCTCACACCAGTGAGAATGGGTAAGTTCAAAAACTCAGGTGACAGCAGATGCTGGCGAGGATGAAGAGAAAGAGGAACACTCCTCCATTGTTGGTGGGATTGCAGACTGGTACAACCATTCTGGAAATCAGTCTGGAGGTTCCTCAGAAAATTGGACATTGAACTACCTGAGGATCCAGCTATACCTCTCTTGGGCATATACCCAAAAGATGCCCCAACATATAAAAAAGACACGTGCTCCACTATGTTCATAGCAGCCTTATTTATAATAGCCAGAAGCTGGAAAGAACCCAGATGCCCTTCAAAAGAGGAATGGATACAGAAAATGTGGTACATCTACACAATGGAATATTACTCAGCTATCAAAAACAATGACTTTATGAAATTCATAGGCAAATGGTTGGAACTGGAAAATATCATCCTGAGTGAGGTTACCCAATCACAGAAAAACACGCATGGTATGCACTCATTGATAAGTTGCTATTAGCCCAAATGCTTGAATTACCCTAGATGCCTAGACAAATGAAACTCAAGATGGATGATCAAAATGTGAATGCTTCACTCCTTCTTTTAAAGGGGAACAAGAATACCCTTGGCAGGGAATAGAGAGGCGAAGATTAAACAGACACAGAAGGAACACCCATTCAGAGCCTGCCCCACATGTGGCCCATGCATATACAGCTATCCAATTAGACAAGATGGATGAAGAAAAGAAGTGCAGGCCGACAGGAGCCGGATGTAGATCTCTCCCGAGAGACACAGCCAGAATACAGCAAACACAGAGGCGTATGCCAGCAGCAAACCACTGAACTGACAGTAGGACCCCCGTTGAAGGAATCAGAGAAAGAACTGGAAGAGCTTGAAGGGGTTCGAGACCCCATATGTACAACAATGCCAAGCAACCAGAGCTTCCAGGGACTAAGCCACTACTAAAGACTATACATGGACTGACCCTGGACTCTGACCTCATAGGTAGCAATGAATATCCTAGTAAGAGCACCAGTGGAAGGGGAAGCCCTGGGTCCTGCTAAGACTGAACCCCCAGTGAACCAGATTGTTGGGGAGAGGGCGGCAAAAGGGGGAGGATGGGGAGGGGAATACCCATAAAGAAGGGGAGGGGGGAGGGGGATGTTTGCCTGGAAACCGGGAAAGGGAATAACACTCAAAATGTATATAAGAAATACTCAAGTTAATAAAAAAAATTAAAAAAAATAATTAGCCTGATCAAAGGAAAGGTACAATGTTCCTAAGATTGGAAATTTTAGAATAGTTTGAGGCACATTGCCATTAAATATTCTTTAAAAATGTAATATAATTCTGCATTAGAGCAGTCTGAACACTGAATCATTTTGTTTGATAGACTGTTATCCACTGATTGTATTTCACTGTGGTTTAAGTTGATCAAGGTCTGTTATTGATTTAACTCATACAATTTGATCAGTGTATCAAGATGAATAACCAAATATAAATCTACAGACATATGAATACATGATTTTTTATAAAGAATCCAGACACAGATTCTGGAAAGAAAGAACATCTTCAACAAATGGTGCTCTTCGAATTGGATAGCTGCAAGTAGACAAACTCATTTAGATCCATACCTATCTCCCTGCACAAATCTCAACACCAAATGAACTAAATAACACAAGGTAATATCAGATACACTGATTCAAATAGAAAATGCAGTGAAGAATAGCCTTGAACTTATTGGTACAAGGAAAGACTTTCTAAACAGAATACTGTTAGAACAGGCACTAAGGTCAACCATTAATAAATAGGACCTTATAAAATATAAAGCTCTCCGTAACAAGATGAACCATGAGGAAAAGGTGTCAGCTTACAAAAAGGGAAATAGTTTAATAGATATAAAAATAGTTTAATGTCTAAAACATATAAAAAACTAAATAACAAAACAACAAACAAAGCTCTAGATACCATGCAAACAAACCACTCAATGAAAAGTGAATTACGTATGTACATAAATCTCAACAAAGGAAACTCAGACTTCTGAGAAGTACTTTTAGAAAGGTCAGCACTGAGTCGTGAGGGGAATGTAAATCAAAGCTACTGTGAGATTTCATTTTACACCAGTCAGAATGTCCATTTTTATATAAAAAATGACACCTCCAGCTGGTGAGGTTGTGGTATAAGAGGTACACATGGTTGTTGTAATGCAAACTTGGGTATGGTAACTATAGAAATCTCTATGGCAGTTCCTCAGCAAGATGAGAGTCAATCTACCTCAAGATTCAGCTATACCACTCTTGGTCATAGACCTAAATGATGCTTTATTTTGTTACAGTGATACTTGATCAATTATGCTCATTGGTGCTTTATTCATAGTAGCCAGAATATGTAAACAATGAAAATTGTGGCACATTTAGCCAATGGAAAATTACTTAATGAGGTATATCAGACCAAGAAATATAAATGTTATATACTTAATTATATGTAGCTGTTAGCCTTTAGTCAAAAACAATTAAATTGCAATTCATACAACCACAGATATTAGGTATAGAATAAGGGTTTAGGGTGTGTGTGTGTGTGTGTGTGTGTGTGTGTGTGTGTGTGTGTGTGTGTGTTTGGTAGGGGGGGATCTCCCTAAGACAGGAAATATATTAGAAGGTTAAGGAAGGATATGAGAGGATGACTGGAAATGATGATTAGAGAGAGGGATAAAAGTGGGGGATTAGGGAAGGAATACATAGAGGGACAACAAAAAATAAAGACTGGCCATATAGAAACTTAACACATAGAATCTTCCTAAATTATTCACAGATATACAAACAACAGGGGAGCCAGGCCCCTCACTGGACTTGTGTCCTCACCAAATAAAGCCTCAGAACTGCAAATGAGTTCCAATTAATTGTGCTAATGGCCAAGAAGGACACATAGAAGTCCCTAAACTATGGTTGGCTGTTCACTAGACTATATGTTTCTCTCCATATGTTAAGAGTAAGATCCTATTGCTGAAAATAACACCTATGGACCTCATTAAACATGAAGAAGTTGAGCTGGTATCTTCCTAAAGCCTCCATCTATCAGCTTGTGTACCGGGTTATGTTTTGGTACCAAAATGTACTCTGCATGCTACTAAAGGCATACACAGTAAAGACAACTCTAAGACAGGTGTCCTGTTGGCAAGAAATGCCACTGAAGTAGTAGCACAAAGCTTGTGGGAGTAACCAACTGCTATAATTTCATTTAAGATGTAAACTATACCCAGTACTGCTCAGGTGACCAAGAACCTGAAGACTAGATAGCTCAGAGGCCTAGAGGAAAACCAAATACTAGTGTTCTACAAAAGGAATATAGTGATATTTTGACGCCTGATGACATTATTATACTCACAGATAGGTGATTCTCTCCATTACCATCAGAGTAACTTCTTCCTGCAGCAGATGGGAACAAATATAAATGCAGGTAAACATTGTGAAGAGAGTGAGAGACCTTGGAGTACTCAGGGATAAAGTGAATGTCCCCATCAAGTTCTATCCTTTCATAAACCTTTTAGAAGAATAAGTAGGAAGGGAACAAGGCCTTCTAAATATAGTGGGGTCTATGTACATTTGATCATGGAGGCTGAAGCAGCAAGCACAGGGCCTGTTCAAACCTGACCTCATGGGGTCCTAGAAGTGAAAGGTGATGTATACATACTCCCGCAATCCTTATCCTCAAAACGATAACCATTTGCAAATGAAAATTTAGTTTCTTTCAAGGGATTTTCACTGGCGAAATAAACTACGTTTAAAGGTAGGCCACAAGCTCCTCAGTAGACAGCCAATAGAAAACAAACTGAGCAGCATGCTTAGAGGCCCCTTGTTTAATAACTTTGTATCATGGCAACTATTATTATTATTATTATTATTATTATTATTATATTCACTTTTATTTTACTCTATTTTATTATGCTTTAGTTTTTGTGTCTATATTATGGCTTCTGGTATAGAAGCTGCTTTAGAATTCCTTTATGTGTAGACAAATGTGTTCCTAAGTCTTTATCTGTTTTTTGTGCCTTCTCTTGGGCTCTTTTCCTTTATGTTTATTTTTACTCTCCTAATAAAAATACAAATAGACAAACGAACAAACAAAGGAAGGGGTTATATTTCACACTAACAGAAAATTTCTAAAACCTCAGGAAGTAGACACCTTCCTTCAGGAAATCCATGAATCTGTGTAGACTCTATGTAGATCTATGTGGGATGCTTTTTCTACTTGCATATATAAGCATCAAGAACTGTGGAGAGACACATTCCAAACAGCTAGCATGGCTCAGGCATAGTGAATTGTAAGGAAGAAATATTCTCCTTACAATAATAAGTCAATGTACTGACTTATTTTCAAGTTATGCAATGTGATTCTTGTCAGTAAATGGATCCTCAGGCATTTCTGATTGATATATTAACTCCAGAGAAATTTTCAGCAAAATATAAAATAAGTAAAATTTTATCATATGGACCAGCAAAACAACTACCCCAGAAAAATGGAAACACTTGTCCAAAAAATAAAAAAGGAAAATGAAACAAAAAGGAAAGGAAAGAAAAAAACAAAACAATGTGTGTAAGTGCTATTAATGGTTTTATTGATATTTATTTCACAGTCGAAGAAAATCAAATATGCATCAATGAAAATGTTTTTATCATCTGTGTTGGTAGCAATAACACCACCATAATTTGTCAAATGTTACATAACTGTAAACATTTTCATTTTGATTTTTTACTCAATAGTGTTTAAACTTGGAAAATGTCAATCCCAGAAGAACAAAATCTTGAAATAAGAAAAGGAAAACTCTGTGTTAGAAAAACTATTATGAATACTTAAATGATTTTTACTTTAGGAGTACCATATTAAACAAGACCCAGTCAACAAGACTGATCATTTAGTTGCATTAAAATTGAGATTCCTATTTGTCAAAACAGATCAAAACGATAAGTGGCAAGCTACCAACTGGGAGATATATGCTGTAGGTTTGCATAAAGTACTTCATAAATCATTAGGAAATGAGACAAAATGTACTATAATTATTGATAAAAATTCAAGAAGACATTTACAGAAGGTAAAAAAATATGAAAAACAATTATGGAAAGATGTTTATGCATTATCACCACAATGATGAATTCTTAAGTCTTGAGGTAATTTTTATACATTAATACATATTAGTAAGAATGTAGACTAACTTCAATGCAGCTTTAAATTAATTTCATTTTTTGTACAGCTTAGTAAATAATTAGGCTGTGACATTAATTGGAACCAGCACAATTCTTATATTCCTGTCATTCAGTTTCCATGTGTGGATTTAAGATGAACTCCTATAGTATAGCTACTTTTTACATAAATTGAGTTTAGAAACAACATTTTGAATTGGAATAATATACTATGAAATTTCATTGAAGGGTGAGTCTGTGTTTAATATGTGTATATACTTAAAATGTACAGATGAAACCACTGTTTATATATCTGTGATACAGAACAAAATGTATTGTATTATTTTATGAGACATTGAAGAAACAGTGTGGCTCAGTGTTTGTAGAAGTAATCTTAATTAAGCTGTGAGGTTCTTCCTGAATGCTATTTTTAATCACGCATCATATCTTTCTTATATATACATATATGTACATATGTACAAATGCATACTAAAATGTACATTTTAAATTTATTTGTGACTGGGTAGGGTCTTGTACATGGCACCACATATATGTGGAGGTCAGAGGAAAATTAGTGGCTTCTCTTCTGTCTGCATGTAGGTCTCAGGGATCAAAGCTAGGTGTCTTTACCACTCAAACATACTGCTATCCCTATACATGAACTCTTTCATAATTATAAAGCTCTACATAATTGCAAAAGTGGTACCATGACTAGAAGGCCTAAAAATTGCCAGATTAGGAGTCAGTTCAACTTGAATAATGAGATCTAGGTATAGGATCACTTAATTTCTACATTTCATATCTGGAGTTATGGATGATGAATCTGGATGACAGTTTGCCAGATAAATCCGGGATTTGGTTTAAGCTTGGTAGATAGAAAATGTTGTTATCCAAGGAAGCATTAACTGGTTTAGAATTGTGACTAGAATGTTGTAAATTCTCAAGATTCTAGAATGTAATGAAATCACAAGCAGTATGAATGCGCTGAAAAATTTAATGGTAGTAGATGACAGCATTACAATGATCACTTTAGTCATTTGTGAGTTTTAGTACAAACAAAGCATTCTTTTGCACAAATAGCACTAAAAGTTCAAGGAGATCACAAACAGGATGTTGGAAAAAAAGCATGGACACCCCTAGCCAGAAAATTTCTTATCCAATTCATAAACCCATAAAATGAACCTTGGATGAAATGCTAATGATGGATGATAAGGTTTCTAATTATAACCATCTATGTGCATAAGTCTCTGTCTATAGTAGGTTACCTTTTTAAGGGAACATGTGTTCTGGTTTACATGAACATGTATGCAAATGCATGCAGAAAATGGAGGTCAATGTTAAAATTTCTCTTCAGTGAATCACTACCTCATATTTTTATTATTAAATTTGTTTATTTTTATTCTTTAATCCTTTTTTACAGCCCTGACTTCATCCCCCTCACAGTTTTCTCCCAAACTGTACTCCATCCCATGCCCCCCTCCATATCCAACGGAATGTTCCCACCCTACCAGACCTCCCCACTCCTTGGAGCCTTATTCTCTTGAGGGTTAGGTGCATCTTCTCTCACTGAGGCCAGATCAGGCAATCCTCTGCTGTATATATGTCAGGGGCCTCATATCAGCTGGTGTCTCCGGACTGGTTGTTGGATAAGTGTCAGAGAGATATCAGAGATCCAGATCAGTTGAGACAGCTGGTCTTCCCACAGGGTTCCCCTTCTCCTTAGCTCTCAGCTTCTTCTAATTTTCACCAATTCCACCACAGGGGGCCCCCAGCTTCTGTCCATTGCTTTGGTGCTAGTATATGCATCTGACACTTTCAGCTGTTTGTTGGACCTCTCAGAGGGCAGCCATACTAGGCTCCTGTCTGCAAGCACACCACAGCACCAGTAACAGTGTAGGGCCCCAGGCCTCCACATCAACTGGATTCCAATTTGGGACTGTCACTGGATCTACTTCTTCACCATTTTTATCCTTGCAGTTCTTTCAGACAGGAACAGTTTTAGGTCAGAGTTTTTGGCAGTGTGATGGCAACCCCATTCCTCCAATTGATGTCCTGTCTCTCAACTGGAGTCTGTTCTACAAGTCCCCCCTCCCCACTATTTTACCAAAGAAGCTTCTCCACTACCCCTTGTGGTTTGCTTCAAAATTCCAATTTGGAAGTAGCAAGAAAAGGGTTTTCAGTGCTGCCATAGGGAAGTAGAAGAAAAATTAACCATACCAAATTTCTTTCTAAAATACTTGTGGAGGAAGAACAAACTATGCTTAAGGGAAAATGGTAACACCAAATATCAGTTAGAAAATAAGGTGAAAACAACTTTCAAGCAAAGATCAGAGAGTGAAGAGAATCTGCTCATATGCATTCAAAGATGTAAAAAGAAATTGAACATGGGTAAAGTTACCGAACAACAGAACAAAAATTGATAACACGTATAAGTTTGTACGTCTGTTTGTATATTCAAAGAACAAACAGTACACTGAAATTTGATCTTATCCATTCCCCAATAAAACTATAAGTGATGGACTCAAATGTACATGGACCTCCACCACATAAACATTGACACTGTTACTTCCAGTATGGCTCTATGACAAGAAAGGTAGTACTTACGGTTAAATAAACTCACAAGTTTAAGGCTCCTTTTTGGAATAATTGATATATTCGTAATAAGACTCCTCTTCCTTTTCTTCTTTCTCCTCCCACCCCTCTACTAAGGAACCAAAAAGTGTCTGCTGAAGCAAAAGTAGCTATGTATAAAACAGGAACAAATGTCTCACCAGAAACCATATTAGGAAACAACTCAATTTCACAATTCCAATTCACAGAATTGTAAGAAAATACATGCACATTGGTTAAGCGACCTTTCCTGAGATGTTTGTCACAAAAGCTTCAGGCGAGTAAGACTAACTAGTAATTATTAAAGTACCAGGTACAATAGGGTTAGCATCAGTCTTGAAGAAGGGATGCCTAATGTTTAATATGAGTCTTTAAAAAGTGAAAGAGCTGCTTGGGTTTATTGAGAGAAGAGAGAGAAGTGGGGGAGGGGGGAAGAGGGAGAAAGGGAGAGAGGGAGAGAGGGAGAGAGGGGGGGGAGGGAGGGGAGAAGGAGGGAGAGAGGGAGAGAGGGAGGGGAGAGAGAGACAGGGAGACAGGGAGAGAGGGAGTTAGTTGTTTATCACAGCTGGGGTGATGATCATCTTGAAAATGCACAGAAGACACTGGATGCTTATCTCTACTTTCCATTGACTGAAAGCATTTCTTTTTCCACTTCCTGTTTCCAAACTCAGTGCACCTTTTACTACCTGTAGTTTTACATACATTTGAAACCTTGAACATGTAAAAACAATGGAGCATCTCTTATTGAAAATATTTTTTGATGTCATGTAACAAAGGCAAGCAATGAAGATTTGCAAAGATTATAGCCATATAATGGCCAGCAGATATCCAGTACTTTGCTCAAAAAAAGTGATTTTTTTTCTTAGATTAAACTGGTGATTTTTGCCAAGTGGTTCTAACTGTGCTTGTTTTGTTGTTGTTGTTGTTTTATTTTGGCGGGGTTGTTTAATTTTGTTTTGTTTAGTTTTTTGAGACCAGCAGGAGCTCTCTAATCACTCAGATAGAGACAGCAGTTCAAGTTCAGAATGATAGCCTTGGTGATTTCACTTGATAGTGTTTTCCCATGTTTTCTGACCCTCATCCCCACAAAGACAGTGTTTGTAAAGAAATAGAATGTAACCCTTCCATCTACACAGATTTCTCAGTTCTCTTGCCAAGGTCTACTTCTGTAATACTTCTCATCTTTCTCTACATGTAGTCACAGTAATAACTCTAACCTACAAATCATTTTCCATCTCTCCTTAACCAGTGTCCTCCTCTGATATTGTCATGAGTTAAGTAAAAATTCCGTATTAAAGACCTCTATTTGTGCTTGCCTCATTAGGGTCAGTCATAGACTTAACCCCACACAACCCTTGCTCAGGTTTATGTACATGTTGGAAAAATTCCCACCTAGTTTTCTCTTACTGCCAAATTTTGAATATGGTGTCATCTTTTTATAATTATCTCTTTTTTCCCGTAGAACATGTCTCTAGATTCCATATCACCTCAAGACCAACGCCTCACACGAGAGGGCAGGATGCAAAGCACATATATTTGCTTTAGATTCTATTAATTCATCATGTCTACAATTTCTCTCAAGTAATAACCATGGATAATTTCATAAAAAATGTGATTTTACTTATCATAAATCAACCATAGTTCAATGAAGTCACAATAAAAGAAAGAGATAATATAGAATAAATTCAAATAAAGAAACAAAATATGACTTTGGCTTTTAAATCACATCACATACATGTCAGTGGCTGTGATAGTACCATCCAAGGATGAAATACCATGATTTTTCATGGATGTTCTATTGTCCGTACACTTCTAGATCTTGGAGTAGAACCATCAAAACCCTACTATATCCTGGGTGCACTTTTGTATTACAATATTTTACTCTGAGAGTTTCTTGTATGTATATATTATATATAAATATATATTTATATATTTAGTATAGTTATATACTAAATCTCATTCTTTTCACCAATCATGCTTCTTTCTTATCCTCCTCAGAAGATCCTGTCTTTTCAATTAGTCTGCCTTCTTTTCCTATGGGTTCTATTGTGTTTAATTGGAGTTTCTTGCTTCGGTGTGAGTAGGAGTTTATTAACTGACTCAAGGCAACTTTTCAGTGGCCAAATTACAGAAGAAAATGATACTCACTTCCACTATTAATTACCCATAGTCCCTCAGGGATGGGTGAAGCCTCATTGGTTTCCCTCATCTGTGATAAAATGTTGATGGGTTCAAACTTGCACAGGTCTTAAGTAAATCTAGTAATCAAGTGATGTCTACGACGACTGTGCTATAGCCCTGACTCCCTTACTCTAGCTCTGAAATTATGTCTACCCTCTCTTCGGTTGTGTTCCTTGAACCTTGGAGGAATGATAAAGCTTTCCTGTGAAGGCTTGAGCCATACACCTTTACTTTATTTTCTACTTTGCCTAATTATGGGTTGATGGATGCTGCTTTTATTCTCTGATTTTAGCTTATGAATCTCCCTAACTGGGCCAGCTCAATCTCTTTAGGGGTATTTTTAGGTAGGGGAAATAATGTGATTGTTGCAATGTAGATGATATAAAATGAGTGATTTGCATATTTCATTATGCTAATGGAGTCTTATGGAGAAGGGAAGGACATGTTCAACAATATTTTAATTCATTAAACTAATTTTTGTTTGGAACAATACAGCCAAAAATCAAAAGAGGGAGATCATAAGGGATAATCAGGAACTGAATTTACAGAAATATCCCATCATGAAGAGAAGTCATAACCATGGGAGGAGACATGATCAGGTTGCTTGACCCTAATGAGCTCCTTTCAGTAAGCACTATAGAAGGTTGTATATAAACTTGGCATATAAATATTAAAGCAAAATGCTTCATTATCTGGCATTAAAAAAAAGGGAGGGGCAGTCTTTGTGTTGAGGTTTCCCTTATTATTCATTCTATAGCCAGAAAAGTATTGTGAAATGTATATTATTTATATTTGTCATTATTTTTAAATTTATTTCAGAAAAAATATGAAATTACTTCATTTTCATAGTTTTAATTTTTTTAAAAAATTGTTTTGTTCTCATCAATTTATACCATATTCAGATAAAACGTTTATTTGTTTTCTTCTCTGATTTCCATGTACCAAAGTTTGAGCTTACCATTCTTCTGTTGATGATTTTGAGACATGGTCTCACAAAGTTGCCTATGGTGGACCAACATTGCTTTCTTCCTGCCACTGACTCCAAATGCTAGTACTGTAAACATATATCACTACTACCCTTACCTCTTATGACTTCTTTTCTAACACTCTTTAACTAGGATGCTATTTCTAGTCAACATACTATGAAGCAAATATATGTTATTGACATCTTAGACTTTAGAGTGTAATTAAGAGAGCACTTAACCTTCTAGCTGGAGAAAGGTCAATTTCCATAATACAGTTTAATAAATGAGACAAACAAAATAAGAACAATTGAATTTTTAAAGATGCTGACACAAATTATTCCAGTAGCCCTACTGTGCTTGTGGTGTTTAATGCAAATTACATGTACATAAAAATTATGAATGCATGAAGAGCCTTTTCTGTAGTAAAAACTATTTATATGATTCACATATGTCAAAAACATAGTCCTTTTATGCTACTACTAATGTATCATGTTCAACTTGAAAAAAATTGAGAATCAAAGGTAATCATGTGTAGCAAATCAGAGATAAAATGTAGACCTTAAACTTTTGACTAAACTCTTACATTCTTAGCAATAATGGTCTAGATCTTCATATCCTTCCTACTATAGACAAGTATAAAGCCACTGCAGAGAAGCCTAATAAGACATACGGAAGTAGTATCTTTGTGCAGGTAGACAAATATATATCAACATGTAAACTCAAATCTCTAAAATCTATTGTTCATTCTAACAGAGGAGACATCATGCTTTGTGTTTTATTTAATGGTGCTGGTCTCTATTTACTAAACTGCCTATAGGATGAGAACAAAGATATACATATTAAATGCTGAGAGATTTATTTATAGGCTCAGTCCATTATTGAATAGCATCCTCATGAAGCATCAGGAATTACTATAGGAACAAGGGAATTGTTAAATCACTTTGTGTCTTTGTATTGAAGGTTGAATGCTATGATGATCCAGGTTTCTTTGAAATAAAGTAGGGTTAGAAAATTGGGATGCAGTGTCTAAACATAATTATTAGCTTACAACACTGTTTCTAGGTTAAGTTAGCCATTGGATTTCATGTCACATCTAGTACAATGATGTTAGATATATATATATATATATATATATATATATATATATATATATATATATATATCTCACAAATTGGAGGCTATGTCTTTAAAAGCCAGGAAAGATTCATTCAAAATGATACCTTTTAAAAGATTTTTTTAAGTAAGACAAGGAGAGACAAGGCCCATTTACAATAAGAATATAACAGAAAGCCAGAATACTAAATAATCTTGTACTTATGGGGTAGCCCTTCCCCCACCCAATTCACCACGGCTGCCTCAGCACTAGAGTGAGATGAAAACACCCTGACTGTCAGATTTTGGAGGTCACAATCCATCTTAGAGTGATGATAAATTGCAGTTAATTTAGAGAAGACTATTTGGGAGCAAGTTGACACAGAACTGATCAAATTAAGATTTTTTCCCACAAACACCCATGATTCTCCCATCCAAATGTGCAGGCATTTTTCGGACCTTAATGTCACTTTTGAGAAGTTGTTGAGACTGCCCTGGTTTCATTGTCAGATGACTTAGTTCCAGTTGAAATCCTCTGCTTAAGCCCTTAAACAAATGAAAAGCAAAATTGTCACTTTTAAATAGAGTCCACACATAATCACATTTTGAAACGGTGCTCTTCTGGCTGACGAGAAGTTGTGTGCATGATAATATTGGATTTTAAATAATATATTACACAAAATAGTTTCCAATTTGATTTGGGGGGATATATTTTCATGAATTATTGAGTATCTGATTATTATAGAAAGCTTTGGCCATTATGCACTGAAACTGTCATTCTCTCAGCTCTGTGATATATGAGCCCAGTTATCAATATTTAAAAGAACAGTTAGCTCACTGTGTGGCAGCAAAAAGCCTAGAATAGACAGAAATTTCTCAGTAGTGACTCAGACAGGACTCTTGCCAGACCCAATGGTGCTTATGAATGCTTTCCTACTCAGTTTTCTTGTTGATGTTATTGACACCTGCTAGGCAGAAAGCAGTTCTTAACAGTCAGTGGAAGTAAGATTCAACATTAAAACAAACTCGTATCTATATTTAGTCTGGATAATGTTTACTGGCAGCACAACTAAATAATGCTGAACAAATATGCTTCAGTTTTTTTATTCCTGCAGTTATTCTGTAATACCTTGAAGGGAGTGTTACTACTTGATTTCTTGAGGGATTGGCCTAATATTTGTTGAAAGGTTTTGATATGAAACAGCAGTTTGGTATCTGGTTTAGGGGTTTTTGTTTGTTCGTTTTTTTTTTTTTTTTTGGTTTTGTTTTATTTGTTCGTTATATTACCCATTATTTTGCATGCAGTGGAACTCCTGGAAGGCCTTAAGTTATGGTGTCATTGATCCTTTTATTAATCCAGAACCAGCCCAGGCTACTATTCCTGGAAAAACTCAATCATCATAGGTGGAGAAACTAAAATATTCCAGGACAAAAAAAAACTCCAACAATATCTATTTGCCAATCCATCCTTACAGAGGATTCTAGATGGAAAACTCCAAGACAAGGAGGTACTTACACCAAAGAAAAACAAGATATTAATTACCTAACAACAAGGCCAAAAGGAGAGAATCACATGCACAAAATGACACCTACAGCAACAAACATAACAGGAACTAAAAATCATATCTCTTTACTATATATCAATATCATTGGACTCAATTCCTCTATTACAAGACCTAAGCTAGTAGAGTGTATATGTAAACAGTATTAAGCCTTTTGCTGCATATAAGAAAAACACCTCAGTAACAAAGAGAGACACTACTTCAGAGTAAAAGACTGGAAAAGTCTTCCAAGAAAATGTTACCAAGAAACAAGCTGGAGTTACCATTCTAATGTCCAATAAAATAGACTTTCAACCAAAAGTTATCAAGCAAGGTAGGAAAGGACATTTCATATACATCAAAGGAAAAAATCTATCAAGATAGTCTCAATTCTATTTGTGCTTCAAATGCAAGGGCACCCAACGTTTACTCTACTAAAGCTCAGAACACACATTGATCCCCCCATAATAATAGTAGAAAACTTCAACAGTTACTTTCACTAATGGACAGTTCATTGAAACAGAAACTAAATATAGACACAGTGACATTAATAGAGGTTACAAATCAAATAGATTTAACAGATATCTACAAACATTTCACCCAAAAACAAAAGAATATACCTTCTCATCACCTCATGGTGCCTTTTCAAAACCTGACTATATAATCGGTCACAAAACAAACCTCAATCAATACAAGAACATTGAATTAATCCCCTGCATCCTATCAGATCACCACTGACCAAGGCTGGTCTTCAGTAACAACAACAACGATGACAACAACAACAATATTAACAACAACAAAAACCAACAAAAAAAAAAACCAATTACCTATGGAAACTGAACAACTTTCTACATAAGGATTACTTGGTCAGGGAAGAAATAAAAAAGAAATTAAAGACTTTCCTGGAATTTAATGAAAATGATGACAGCATACACAAACTTATGGAACACAATGAAAGCAGTGTTAAAAAGAAAATTATTAACACTAAATGCTAAAGAAATTGGAGAGATCCTATACTGGCAAATTGAGACTTCTAGAACAAAAAGCAAACACATGCAAGAGGAATAGACAACAGGAAATAGTACATCTCAGGGCCTGAGATCAACCAAATAGAAAGAAAGAGAATGATAGAATGCATCAACAAAACCAAAACCTGGTCTTTGTGAAAAATCAACAAGTTAGTTAAACCCCTAGTAAAACTAACTAAAGGGCCCAGAAACAGCATCCAAATTAACAATATCCTAAAGGAAAAGCGAGACTAAACAACAGAAGCTAAGGAAATTCAAATAGATCCTACTGTAAAAGTCTATACCCAACAAAACTAGAAAATATAGATGAAATGCATCATTTTTTAGACAATTATGTACCAAAGTTAAATCAAGAAAAAGTAAACTATTAAAACAGGTTCATAGTCCCTAAGGAAATAGAGTTTCTCAGCATACAACAGGGAGGACTTTACACAATGTCCAACAAACAGGAGGGAGAACCTTTAGAGACCATATCCAGTGGATAGGCACAGCCCCCAGTTGAGGGATGGGGGTACCCACACATCTCAAAAATATTAATCCAGAATTCTTCCTGTCAAAAGGAAATGCAGGGATGAAACTGGAGCAGAGACTGAAGGAAAGGCCATACAGAGACCGCCCTACCTAGGGATCCATTCTATCTACAGACACCAAACCCTGACACTATTACTGATGCCAAGAAGCACTTGGTATCAGGAGTCAACTATAGTTATCCCCTGAGAGACTCTACAAGTGCCTAACCAATACAAGCACGGATGCAGGCATCAAAACTTTGGAGAGAATGTAGGGATCCAAATGGAGAAGTTAGGGCAAAGACCATAGGAGCTAAAGAAGTTTGCAACGCCTTTATTGTTGTAGAAAAAACAACAATATTAAGCAACCAGACTCCCCAAAGCTCCCAGGGACTAAACACCAACCAAAAAGTACACATAGTGGGATCCATGAATCCAGCTGGATATGTAGCAGAGGATTATTGGGCAACTTTAGGGAGGTAGCCCCTTGATCCTGTGGAGACTGTGAATGACCTAGGGTAGGGAAATGCCTGGGTGCTGGCTGAGGAAGAAGTGGGTGGGTGGGGACCAATCTCATAGAAGCAAGGGAGGAGAGAGGGAATAGGGGGGGTTGTGGTGGGGAAATTGGAAAAGGGAATAACATTTGAAATGTAAATAAAATAGGAAAAAGGAAAAGAAAAGCTCCCATCCAAACAAAAAGTTTAGGGCCAGATAGCTTTTGTGCAGAATTCTACCAGAACTTCAAAGAGATAATACCAATTCTTCTCAAACTATTCTTTCTATAAGACAGCAACATAATGAACACTGCCTCATTCAGTCTATGAAATCTCAATTACTCTGATACCTAAACCACACAAGAACTCAACATTTTGCATATGAATATTGATGCAAAAATAGTCAATAAGATTATATCAAACAGAATTCACATCAAAACCATCATTCACTATGGTCAAGCAGGCTTTCTCCCAGAGATGCAAGGTTGCTACAATATACGAATATCCACTATATAAACAAATCCAAAGAGGAAAAAAAAACCATGATCACCTAATTAGATGCTGAAAAAGCATTTGACAAGATATAAAACAAAATTCATGGTAAATATATTGGAGAGATCAGGAGTTTAAGTCCATACCTAAACATAATAAAAGCAATATACAGCAAAGTGACAACTAATATCAAATTAAGTGGAGAATTACTTGAATCAATCCCACTAAAATGAGGGCCTAAACAAAGCTGCCCACTCTCTCCCTATTTATTCAATATAGTACTCTAAGTTCTAACCAAAGCAATAAGACTATAAAGGAGATCATGGGGATACACATTGGCAAAGAAGTCGAGGTATCACTATTTGCAGATGATACGATAACATGCATAAACAACCCCCAAATTCTATTAGACAGCTTCTACAGTTGATAATTTCAGCAAAGTTGCTGGATATAATATTAACTCAAATAAATCAGTAACATTACTATGTACAAATGATAAACAGGCATGAGAAAGAAATTATGGAAACTACACAATTCACAATAGCCATAATATAGAATACCTTGGGGTAACTCTATCCAAACGAGTGAAACATCTGTTCGGCCAGAGTTTCAAGTCTCTCAAGAAAAAAATTGAAGAAGACCTCACAAATATGTAGAAATCTTCCATGTTCATGGATTGGTAGAATTAACATAGTAAAAATAGCCATCCTACGAAAAGCAATCTACAGATTCAACATGATACCTATCAAAATTCGAACACAATTCTTCAAAGACATGGACACTGCAATTCTCAATTTCACTTGAAAAAAAAAATAAACGCTAGAATAGCAAAAACAATTTTTAACAATAAAATAACTTCTGTAGGAATCACCATGTGACCCCAAGCAATCCTACAGAGCAATGGTGATAAAAATTGCATGGTATTGCTACAGAGACAGACAAGTTGATCAATTGAATAGAATTAAAGACCCAGAAAAAAAAACCACACACTTACAGACACTTGATCTTTGACAAATAATTAAAAAACATACTATGGAAAAAAAGAAACATCATAAATGAATGGCCCTGGTCTATTTGCCCATCTACATGTAGAAAAATAAAAATAGGTCCATATTTGTCACCTTGCACAAAGCTCAAGTCCAAGCAGACCAAGGACCTTGACATAAAACCAATTTACACTTTATCTAATACAAGAGAAAGTATGAAAGATCCTCGAATTTATTGACGATGGGAGAAATTTTCTAAAGAAAACTTCAAAGCTCAGAATCTGAGATCAAGAATTGATAAGTGGGACCTCATGAAACTGAAAAGCTTCTGTAAGGCAAAGGATATAGTCAATAAGAAATTGTCAACCTACAGATTGAGGAAAAAAATCTTCACTAACCCTACACTTGATAGAGGGCTACTATCCAAAGTATACAAAGAACTCAAGAGGCTAACCACCCAAGAACCAAACACCCCAATCAAAAATAGGGTATAGAACTAAACACAGAAAACAGAGGAATCTAGAATGGGTGAGAAGCACTTAAAGACATGTTCAAAATCCCAAATGATCAGGAAAATGCAAATCAACATGACCTTGATACCACCTTATATCAATAAGAATAGCTAAGATAAAAACACAAGTGACAGCAGATACTGGCCAGTATGTGGAGAAAGAACACTCTTTCATTGCTGGGGGGATTGCAAACTGGTATAACCACTGTGGAAATCAATCTGGAGGTTCCCTAAAAAAATTAGAAATCATCTACCAGAAGAGACAGCTATACCACTCTGTGGCATATACCAAGAAGATATACATCATACCATAAGGGTACATGTTACACTATGTTCTTAGGTGCCTTATTTGTTTTTTTGGAAGCTGGGAACAACTGAGATATCCCACAATTGAAGAAAAGATAAAGAAAATGTGGTTCATTTACCCAGTGGAATACTCTTCTGCTATTAAGAACAAGGACATCGAGAAGAGACTGCACTCTGCGCACATCCAGACGCCAGAGGAAAACACCAAACGCCATCTGGAACCCTGGTGCACGGAGGCTCCCGGAAAGAGCGGCGCAGATCTCCTCGGTTGCTGCCGCCGCGGAGAGGTCTTAGGCAGTACCCCACGAGCACACTTGAGCCTCGGAACCTCAGGTAGGACCAACTTTTCCCCTGCAAGTGACCTGCCTGGTGAACTCAGGACACACAGAGGCAGAATTCCTCTGAGACCGGGCACTTTCTGTGTTTACCAGAAGTCCCACACCCGCGGATCCCGGCCCGCAGCAGCTCTCTGCTCCCAAACCCCGTGGGAGAGAGACCTCACCGCCTGGTCAGGTGGGCACTCCTGAGGCTGCAGAGCGGAGGAGACCACCAACACTACCCACCCCTGCCCACATCCCTGGCCCAAGAGGAAACTGTATAAGGCCTCTGGGTTCCCGTAGGGGAGGGCCCAGGAGCGGCAGGACCCCTGAGCCTGAGACACCGCCGGAACCTGAAGGAAACAGACCAGATAAACAGTTCTCTGCACCAAAATCCCGTGGGAGGGAGAGCTAAACCTACAGAGAGGCAGACACGCCTGGGAAACCAGAAGAGACTGCACTCTGCGCACATCCAGACGCTAGAGGAAAACACCAAACGCCATCTGGAACCCTGGTGCACGGAGGCTCCCAGAAAGAGCGGCGCAGATCTCCTCGGTTGCTGCCGCTGCGGAGAGGACTTAGGCAGTACCCCACGAGCACACTTGAGCCTCAGAACCTCAGGTAGGACCAACTTTTCCCCTGCAAGTGACCTGCCTGGTGAACTCAAGACACAGGCCCACAGGAACAGCTAAAGAACTGTAGAGAGGAAAAACTACAGGCCCGAAAGCAGAACACTCTGTCCCCATAACTGGCTGAAAGAAAAGAGGAAAACAGGTCTACAGCACTCCTGACACACAGGCTTATAGGACAGTCTAGCTACTGTCAGAAATAGCAGAACAAAGTAACACTAGAGATAATCTGATGGCAGGAGGCAAGCGCAGGAACCCAAGCAACAGAAACCAAGACTACATGGCATCATCGGAGCCCAATTCTCCCACCAAAATAAACATGGAATATCCAAACACACCAGAAAAGCAAGATCTAGTTTCAAAATCATATTTGATCATGATGCTAGAGGCCTTCAAGAAAGACGTGAAGAACTCCCTTAGAGAACAAGTAGAAGTCTACAGAGAAGAATCGCAAAAATGCCTGAAAGAATTCCAGGAAAACACAATCAAACAGTTGAAGGAATTAAAAATGGAAATAGAAGCAATCAAGAAAGAACACGTGGAAACAACCCTGGATATAGAAAATCAAAAGAAGAGACAAGGAGCTGTAGATAGAAGCCTCACCAACAGAATACAAGAGATGGAAGAGAGAATCTCAGGAGCAGAAGATTCAATAGAAATCATTGACTCAACTGTCAAAGATAATGTAAAGCGGAAAAAGCTACTGGTCCAAAACATACAGGAAATCCAGGACTCAATGAGAAGATCAAACCTAAGGATAATAGGTATAGAAGAGAGTGAAGACTCCCAGCTCAAAGGACCAGTAAATATCTTCAACAAAATCATAGAAGAAAACTTCCCTAACCTAAAAAAAGAGATACCCATAGGCATACAAGAAGCCTACAGAACTCCAAATAGATTGGACCAGAAAAGAAACACCTCCCGTCACATAATAGTCAAAACACCAAACGCACAAAATAAAGAAAGAATATTAAAAGCAGTAAGGGAAAAGGGTCAAGTAACATATAAAGGCAGACCTATCAGAATCACACCAGACTTCTCGCCAGAAACTATGAAGGCCAGAAGATCCTGGACAGATGTCATACAGACCCTAAGAGAACACAAGTGCCAGCCCAGGTTACTGTATCCTGCAAAACTCTCAATTAACATAGATGGAGAAACCAAGATATTCCATGACAAAACCAAATTTACACAATATCTTTCTACAATTCCAGCACTACAAAGGATAATAAAGGGTAAAGCCCAACATAAGGAGGCAAGCTATACCCTAGAAGAAGCAAGAAACTAATCGTCTTGGCAACAAAACAAAGAGAAGAAAAGCACACAAACATAACCTCACATCCAAATATGAATATAACAGGAAGCAATAATCACTATTCCTTAATATCTCTCAACATCAATGGCCTCAACTCCCCAATAAAAAGACATAGATTAACAAACTGGATACGCAACGAGGACCCTGCATTCTGCTGCCTACAGGAAACACACCTCAGAGACAAAGACAGACACTACCTCAGGGTGAAAGGCTGGAAAACAACTTTCCAAGCAAATGGTCAGAAGAAGCAAGCTGGAGTAGCCATTCTAATATCAAATAAAATCAATTTTCAATTAAAATTCATCAAAAAAGATAAGGAAGGACACTTCATATTCATCAAAGGAAAAATCCACCAAGATGAACTCTCAATCCTAAATATCTATGCACCAAATACAAGGGCACCTACATACGTAAAAGAAACCTTACTAAAGCTCAAAACACACATTGCACCTCACACAATAATAGTAGGAGATTTCAACACCCCACTCTCATCAATGGACAGATCGTGGAAACAGAAATTACACAGAGACGTAGACAGACTAAGAGAAGTCATGAGCCAAATGGACTTAACAGATATTTATAGAACATTCTATCCTAAAGCAAAAGGATATACCTTCTTCTCAGCTCCTCATGGTACTTTCTCCAAAATTGACCATATAATTGGTCAAAAAACGGGCCTCAACAGGTACAGAAAGATAGAAATAATCCCATGCGTGCTATCAGACCACCACGGCCTAAAACTGGTCTTCAATAACAATGAGGGAAGAATGCCCACATATACGTGGAAATTGAACAATGCTCTACTCAATGATAACCTAGTCAAGGAAGAAATAAAGAAAGAAATTAAAGACTTTTTAGAATTTAATGAAAATGAAGGTACAACATACACAAACTTATGGGACACAATGAAAGCTGTGCTAAGAGGAAAACTCATAGCGCTGAGTGCCTGCAGAAAGAAACAGGAAAGAGCATATGTCAGCAGCTTGACAACACACCTAAAAGCTCTAGAACAAAAAGAAGCAAATACACCCAGGAGGAGTAGAAGGCAGGAAATAATCAAACTCAGAGCTGAAATCAACCAAGTAGAAACAAAAAGGACCATAGAAAGAATCAACAGAACCAAAAGTTGGTTCTTTGAGAAAATCAACAAGATAGATAAACCCTTAGCCAGACTAACAAGAGGACCCAGAGAGTGTGTCCAAATTAACAAAATCAGAAATGAAAAGGGAGACATAACTACAGATTTAGAGGAAATTCAAAAAATCATCAGATCTTACTATAAAAGCCTATATTCAACAAAACTTGAAAATCTACAGGAAATGGACAATTTCCTAGACAAATATCAGGTACCGAAGTTAAATCAGGAACAGATAAACCAGTTAAACAACCCCATAACTCCTAAGGAAATAGAAGCAGTCATTAAAGGTCTCCCAACCAAAAAGAGCCCAGGTCCAGACGGGTTTAGTGCAGAATTCTATCAAACCTTCATAGAAGAAGTCATACCAATATTATCCAAACTATTCCACAAAATTGAAACAGATGGATCACTCCCGAATTCCTTCTACGAAACCACAATTACTCTTATACCTAAACCACACAAAGACCCAACAAAGAAAGAGAACTTCAGACCAATTTCCCTTATGAATATCGACGCAAAAATCTCAATAAAATTCTGGCAAACCGAATCCAAGAGCACATCAAAACAATCATCCACCATGATCAAGTAGGCTTCATCCCAGGCATGCAGGGATGGTTTAATATACAGAAAACCATCAACGTGATCCATTATATAAACAAAATGAAAGAACAAAACCACATGATCATTTCATTAGATGCTGAGAAAGCATTTGACAAAATTCAACACCCCTTCATGATAAAAGTCCTGGAAAGAATAGGAATTCAAGGCCCATACCTAAACATAGTAAAAGCCATATACAGCAAACCAGTTGCTAACATTAAACTAAATGGAGAGAAACTTGAAGCAATCCCACTAAAATCAGGGACTAGACAAGGCTGCCCACTCTCTCCCTACTTATTCAGTATAGTTCTTGAAGTTCTAGCCAGAGCAATCAGACAACAAAAGGAGGTCAAGGGGATACAGATCGGAAAAGAAGAAGTCAAAATATCACTATTTGCAGATGATATGATAGTTTATTTAAGTGATCCCAAAAGTTCCACCAGAGAACTACTAAAGCTGATAAACAACTTCAGCAAAGTGGCTGGGTATAAAATTAACTCAAATAAATCAGTAGCCTTCCTCTACACAAAAGAGAAACAAGCCGAGAAAGCAATTAGGGAAACGACACCCTTCATAATAGACCCAAATAATATAAAGTACCTCGGTGTGACTTTAAACAAGCAAGTAAAAGATCTGTACAATAAGAACTTCAAGACACTGAAGAAAGAAATTGAAGAAGACCTCAGAAGATGGAAAGATCTCCCATGCTCATGGATTGGCAGGATTAATATAGTAAAAATGGCCATTTTACCAAAAGCGATCTACAGATTCAATGCAATCCCCATCAAAATACCAATCCAATTCTTCAAAGAGTTAGACAGAACAATTTGCAAATTCATCTGGAATAACAAAAAACCCAGGATAGCTAAAACTATCCTCAACAATAAAAGGACTTCAGGGGGAATCACTATCCCTGAACTCAAGCAGTATTACAGAGCAATAGTGATAAAAACGGCATGGTATTGGTACAGAGACAGACAGATAGACCAATGGAATAGAATTGAAGACCCAGAAATGAACCCACACACCTATGGTCACTTGATTTTTGACAAAGGAGCCAAAACCATCCAATGGAAAAAAGATAGCATTTTCAGCAAATGGTGCTGGTTCAACTGGAGGTCAACATGTAGAAGAATGCAGATCGATCCATGCTTATCACCCTGTACAAAGCTTAAGTCCAAGTGGATCAAGGACCTCCACATCAAACCAGATACACTCAAAGTAATAGAAGAAAAACTAGGGAAGCATCTGGAACACATGGGCACTGGAAAAAATTTCCTGAACAAAACACCAATGGCTTATGCTCTAAGATCAAGAATCGACAAATGGGATCTCATAAAACTGCAAAGCTTCTGTAAGGCAAACGACACCGTGGTTAGGACAAATCGGCAACCAACAGATTGGGAAAAGATCTTTACCAATCCTACAACAGATAGAGGCCTTATATCCAAAATATACAAAGAACTCAAGAAGTTAGACCGCAGGGAGACAAATAACCCTATTAAAAAATGGGGTTCAGAGCTAAACAAAGAATTCACAGCTGAGGAATGCCGAATGGCTGAGAAACACCTAAAGAAATGTTCAACATCTTTAGTCATAAGGGAAATGCAAATCAAAACAACCCTGAGATTTCACCTCACACCAGTGAGAATGGCTAAGATCAAAAACTCAGGGGACAGCAGATGCTGGCGAGGATGCGGAGAAAGAGGAACACTCCTCCATTGTTGGTGGGATTGCAGACTGGTATAACCATTCTGGAAATCAGTCTGGAGGTTCCTCAGAAAATTGGACATTGAACTGCCTGAGGATCCAGCTATACCTCTCTTGGGCATATACCCAAAAGATGCCCCAACATATACAAAAGGCACGTGCTCCACTATGTTCATTGCAGCCTTATTTATAATAGCCAGAAGCTGGAAAGAACCCAGATGACCTTCAACAGAGGAATGGATACAGAAAATATGGTACATCTACACAATGGAATATTACTCAGCTATCAAAAACAATGACTTTATGAAATTCGTAGGCAAATGGTTGGAACTGGGAAATATCATCCTGAGTGAGCCAACCCCAATCACAGAAAGACATACATGGTATGCACTCACTGATAAGTGGCTATTAGCCCAAATGCTTGAATTACCCTAGATGCCTAGAACAAATGAAACTCGAGACGGATGATCAAAATGTGAATGCTTCACTCCTTCTCTAAAAGGGGAACAAGAATACCCTTGGCAGGGAAGAGAGAGGCAAAGATTAAAACAGAGACTGAAGGAACTCCCATTCAGAGCCTGCCCCACATGTGGCCCATACATATACAGCCACCCAATTAGACAAGATGGATGAAGCAAAGAAGTGCAGACCGACAGGAGCCGGATGTAGATCTCTCCTGAGAGACACAGCCAGAATACAGCAAATACAGAGGCGAATGCCAGCAGCAAACCACTAAACTGAGAATAGGACCCCCGTTGAAGGAATCAGAGAAAGAACTGGAAGAGCTTGAAGGGGCTCGAGACCCCATATGTACAACAATGCCAAGCAACCAGAGCTTCCAGGGACTAAGCCACTACCTAAAGACTATGCATGGACTGATCCTGGACTCTGACCTCATAGGTAGCAATGAATATCCTAGTAAGAGCACCAGTGGAAGGGGAAGCCCTGGGTCCTGCTAAGACTGAACCCCCAGTGAACTAGATTGTTGGGGGGGGGAGGGCAGCAATGGGGGGAGGGTGGGGAGGGGAACACCCATAAGGAAGGGGAGGGGGGAGGGGGATGTTTGCCCGGTAACCGGGAAAGGGAATAACACTCGAAATGTATATAAGAAATACTCAAGTTAATAAAAAAAAAAAAGAATTGAGAAAAAAAAAAGAACAAGGACATCATGAGTTGGATGGAACTAGAAAATATCCTGAGTGAGGTAACTCAGACACAAAGAGGCATGTATGGTATGTACTCTTTAATAAGTAGATATTAGCTAAAAGTAGTATAGCATACCCAGGATAAAATCCACAGTACTTAAGAAAGTTAACAACCAGAAGGGTCCATGTAAGCATGTGTCAATACAACTTAGGAGAAAGAAAAATACAATCTTGGGGTGTAGAGGGAGGTAAAGAACTGGGTAGGAAAGGAGACAAAGAGGGGGAAAGGGGCACATGATCAGATATTGGGGGGAATCAGGATTAAAGCCTTGAAGGCCCGCAGAAATAATTAAAACATGCAACCTTGGATTTAGGTGTGGGGTGGGGTGGGGATCTAGAATGTACCAGAACTGGGAGGTGAGGGATGCTCAGGACTCAAAGGGAAGGACCTTAGATGTCCAAGGTGGGGAGAGTGAGCTTGTTGAGTCCATTTCCAATAAAAATATAGGGAATCAAGTGGAGAGATGGGGTTGTCATCCAACAGTCAAAATCTCTGACCCAGAATTGATCCTGTCTGAAAGAACTGTAGGGACAAAAATAGAGAAGTGCCTGAGGGAAAGGAGGTCCAGTGACAGGCTCAAAATGGGATCCAACTCAAAGGGATACTCCAAGGTCTGACACGATTACTGATGGTCTGTTGTGCTTACAGACAGGAGCCTAGCATGGCTGCCATAAGAGGCTGAACAAGAAGCTGAGGGAGTCAGATTCAGATCCTTATACCCAACTGATGAATAGAAACCGGGGACCCCTGTGGTTTAATTAGTGAAAGGTTGGAGGAAGCTGATGAGGAGGGTGACTCCATAGGAAAACCCCTAGTCTCAACTAACTTGGATTCTGAGATTTATCAGACACTGAATCACTAACCATACATCAGCTGATATGCGACCCTTGACACTTATACAGCAGAAGACTCCCTGATCTGGTCTCAGTGAGACAAGATGCACCTAGTCTTCCAGAGACTTGAGTCCCCAGGAAGGAGGGAGTTCTTGTTGGGTATGGGCACTGTGGAGTTTGGGGATATCCTTTTGGAGACAGGGGAGGAGGAATGCAATGAGGAATTGTCAGAGGGCACAATGGGGGAGGAATGATGACTGGACTGTAAAAATGACTTAAGAATATTAATTAAAAATTAATGGACCAATAAATGGATGAATAATAGTTTTTTAAGTCAATAGCCATTTTTCTTTCCTTTCTCCTTCCTTCTCTACCTATATACTATGCTAAATTTAGTTGAGAGTAAATCTTTCGTTCAAATGCTTGTTACAAAAAGTATGAAACGTAAGTAATAAAAGTAAGTAATAGTGAGTGAGCTCATAAGGAAGAGGACCCAGAACTACTCAGTAAAGCAGGGAACAAAGTTTCATATTTCTTCCCCTCCCTAGGTTGGTCAAGGCAATTGCCATACATTCAGTAAACTTCAGCTGTAACAAGTTCAAAAAAAAAATCTGTCATCAAAGAAAGCAAAGTTTCAGGGGTTGGGGATTTAGCTCAGCGGTAAAGCACTTGCCTAGGAAGCACAAGGCCCTAGGTTCGGTCCCCAGCTCTGAAAAAAAGAAAGCGCTTCTCATAGTCAGAATTTCATGAGAATTTTAGGAAATTATACTCCCCTTATTGTCTCTGTCTTACCTGTTATCTCTCTCTCTCTCTCTCTCTCTCTCTCTCTCTCTCTCTCTCTCTCTCTCTCTCTCTTTCTCTCTCTCTCAATCTCTCTCCTTCTCTACCTCCGTCTTTTCCCCTTCCCCTCTGTCTACTCACCATTTTCACACAGACAGTACAGTAAATGCACTCAACACACATAACTTTGTGTATTATTTCAAGGGTCAGGAGTCCCTGCAACACAAATCTCATGGTGATTTCACTCTTCATGCTCACATATCTGAGAGCCAAAGCAGAGGATTGTCCACAGATAATTACCATAACAGTTTATTGGACAAAAATACATCAGTATATTTCAAGGCATATTCTTATAGATTATCTTTTCAAATAGAATTTGGTCTGCTAACTGATGTTTTTCATTTTTTAAAAAAAAGTAATTGAAAATGATTTTTTTTTAACATTCTGTGCTCAATATGCTGCATTTCCTTCCCACACTTGGCCTTTTGACCTACCTTATGTGCCTTAACTTTAGGAAAGCTTGCTTTCATGCCTAATTCCCAGGGACACATTGTAACCTGTTCCTGTATATACGTGCCCATGCTACACATTCTACCTTTCTTTTTACTTTTATGTATGTTCAAATCTTTTAGTATTTCATTTAAATCTTGAAGTGTCCAGTCATAGCTCTCTTCATGGTTCAATTCAGCTTGCCAATACCCCCAATTCATTCATATTTCAAATAATGTATGTCATTTTTTTACCAGGTGTAAGTAAGTTGCATTTTAGATGGTTCCCATCTGAAAATATGAGAATTAAGTGTTGTTACCCTTATTAAATAATATTACGTGCTTATACCCTGATGTAGAAGTAAATAACCTTTATAAGTGTCAATATTATACATCATCTATTCTGCCAACATTAATATGTAAATATTTTCCAAAAAGACACATTGAGATGTATTCTTAAGTATCTTTTATTCATAGAAGTTATCCTTTAAATTATTAACCAACTATATTTCATGTTGTTGTTTAGCTTTCTTTCTCATTTAGTGATTGCTGCTGCTCATGGTAGCGCCTTGGATTTCTTTACACTTGAATCCAATTTCTTTCCTTAGAGCATTCTTCCTCTCTTTAGTCCCTATCTCCTGTTACTAGATTAGGTTTCCTCACAATCCAAAAAACTATTCCCTTTCTTCGGTTGCAGTCTTTATTTTCTGGGTTCCATATTTTGTTTCTAAATTTTCATTTAATATTTTCTATGGTATACATTATTCCACAGTAACTTTTGGATCAAAGAATTTTCAAATATTTTGAAGCACATATTACAGGATTTTATATTAAATTTAATTTATATTGTATCAATATCTAATGAACAATTGGACTAGGTTTCTCATTCTAGATTGGGAGTCACTTTTCTTTGGTGATTTGAAGTTTTTCATGTGGTGTCTACTACTGAATCTATTATTCTGGTATTGAAATATTTATCCAAACATCCTTTTTTTACCCAATAAGGAATATTTTAATATTTTAGCCACTCAAATATAAAGAATAAGGAACATTGGGAAGCTGCTTGATTAACAAACCATCATCCTAAATATTTAACAGGGTCAATTATGTTGATATCAACGATAAAGATCTTGTAAATGCTTATTATTTTACACATAAACTCTAGAATTCTATTGACATGTGCATGAGCCCTACATTGGTACATTTAGTAATGATTATTGGCTTAATTTTAATGATCATTTCACCATGTATACACAAAGTGGCATTTCATGATTTACCCTAAGTACATCAATCTGAAAAATATACTGACATGTGTTATGGACCTTAAATGTTTACAATTCATTGAATTATATTTACAAAAAGCTATGACCAGGATGGAAATGTAGATTCATATGAAAAAGCAGATTTTTATTATACTTGAATTTTGAAGGTCAGTGCTTATTTATAAGAAACAGAAGAATCATGAATGAATTTCCTCGCTTATTCTCTGATGTTAATCAGTGTTTATAGATGAGTGTTTGAGGTGGGATGACGAATCCATATTGAGATAGAACAAAGAGAAGATGTTTCTGGTGTTCTGAGTGTAAGTAATTGGTTTTTTAATCTGTATCAGGATGCCAGTTCCTTTTAAACAAAAATGCTTTCCCAATAGTTCTGCTCTCATATCCCTTATTTTCTTTTTTATATTCTGTGGTTAGATTTTGATTATTCTACATTGCAGCTCTATTTTTCTTCTCTTTTAATTTAACCTTAATTTTGTCACTAAAATGATAAATGTACAGGGTCAACTCAAATGGATTTAAAATCACCTAGGAGATTAAGGAAGATGTTTATGATTTTGTCTATCAAGGTGTTTCCAAAGTGTATTAAGTGAGTGGAAAAATCCCATTCAGGAGCTGAGACACATTATGGGCTGTTAGATTGAAGTGAATGAAGGAAGATGAAGAAGAAAACCAGAGAGTTAAACATTCTCCATTCTCTGCTCCCTAACAACCATGCCATGGGATACTGTGCTCCGTCATATGCTTCCTGCTACACTGGAGAAGTGTGTAATTAATATATATATATATATATATATATATATATATATATATATATGTGTGTGTGTGTGTGTGTGTGTGTGTGTGTGTGTGTGTGTATACATATATATATATATATATAATTTTGAAGTGTTTTTATTTCTTCATGTATTAACTGGATGGATTTCCAATTTGGAGAAATTCCTTATCATTAACTGTCAAAGAGGTAAGTTGGAGGATAGTACTGGTAGCCTCCTTACTCCTTAGATGCATTTGCACATATGCCACACTTTCTATTGCCTGCATCGTGTTCTGCCAGGTGACATTTCTTTTTGCTCACCTCCCTTCACTTCAGTTTCATGAAGAAATGTAATTTCCAGTTGCAGAAGCTGTGTATTGTCTATTTCCAATGTGTTAAGAGGGAAAGTTCCAGACTAATGATGCTCGATATTCAATTCAGTTTTCTTGGAAGTTTAAGGCAAGAGTTTCCTGAGACTTTCAGTATGGATCCATATGTTGCCTTTTTGTCTGTTGCCCCCACTTTTCCTGAAATTATTAGGCTTTTTCTAATTTGCTTTAGTCAATTCCTGGTCATTTAAATTGTATGTGTGGTATTATTTATAATATCAATTATAAATAAATATATATGCAGTAAATTTTTTTTAAAAAATTGGAATTCATTTTAGATTAAACTGTGAATTCTTAAGAAACACTTTGAAGCATTATCATATTTAAAATTTCTTATTCTCTGTTTTCCTCAATTTGATTTTTGTCTTTTAGTTTATTGTTCAAGTCACAAAACTGCTTTCAGATGCTTTTCCATGTTTATCCTGTTGTTAATTTTTAAGTCATAAGAACTTTTCTTAGACTTTGTAGTACATGTAATTCTGCAATTTTGTTAGTGCAGTTTCCCATTTTTTTTTATCTCAGCTCTCTATTTACAGCAAAATGAACACATGTACCTTCTAGAAGAACACTTGCTTCACTGGTCATTTTTTTCCCTTTTGCATTTTAAAACCAAGCAAACTTCTTTACATTTGTGCTGTGTTCCTGCAATGAGGGGTACTTAGTAGAATAGTCTGTGACCATGTTTACACAAACACTGTGTCCAGTACACAGAAGAGGGAGCAATATGAAAATTTTCTGCCTAATTCAAGAGTATATTTAATTAACAAATAAGTTGACATCAAAAAGTCTTTCATTGATTTGATACTGGGTGTTAGCCTCTTCCAGTGTAGATGAATCTGACAACTTTAATTAGGTTTTATTTTGTATTTTGATTAGCTATTCCCTTATGTACCAAGAGTTTTACTCCATATTTCTAAGATTAACAATGTCACATGTTTTCCTCAATCATTTCTGCCATCATGGTACAACAGACATCTTACAGAACATTATATCCAGAGTTATATATAGAAAAAAATGAGCTAGGGAAGGAGCATAGTGTTTCACTCTATGAGAAAAACCCAAGCAAACTAACTCTGTACTTTTACCACGATCTTGGTGTGATGGCATAGCCCCTCCACCCCTTGTTTTTGTACTGTTTTCTTATAGTCTAGGATTCCCTCATACCTCTCCTTTGTTATGTTTCTTTCCCTTGAATGACTTAGCACATAAGCACAGATCATCAGGACCAAGCATGACACAATCTGTTTTACTGTGATAATCTCAATACTTTTATTTTTTTAACAGTCTAGTCATAGCTTCCTCTCACAGTCCCCCCTCCCACAGTTCCTCATCCCAATCCTTGTTCTCCCCTGTCTTTGAGAGGATATTCCTCTCCATTCCTCCTACCCATCCTTTCCACTTCCTGTGACTTGAAAGGTTAGGGGGGTCTTCTCAGGCCATACCAGGCAGTTCTCTGTTGTATATGTGCTAGAGGCCTCTGCCAAGCTAGTATATACTACCCGGTTGGTGGCTCAGTGTCTAAGAGACCTCGGGTATCCTGTTAGTTAAGACTGCTGGTCTTCCTGTGAGACTTCCCGGCTTCCCAATAATTTTTTTATCAGTTTGTGAGAGTTTTTGTTTATAGACATCATTATTGCAATGTTTTGGTCTAGAAATATTCCTCATTAAGAATGACTTATTAGGTCTTTTCCTCAAAGCATTTGTGCCCATAATAACTCTGATGAGTGAACTCGGGCTATGTAGATCATTTTAACAGTATATTGCCAATCATCATTTTTATTGGCCTAAAAACCCATTTATTTTGTATTTATTGTTTTAGTATCTCTGGATGTATAGATTTTTATATGTTTTACACTCTAGAATGAAGTAGGACATAAGAACACCATTTCAAAATTATTTATCACTATTCAAATAATTGGCAAACATTCTTAATATCACATAAACTCAGTCTATTCTTTATGGCTAAAAATTTAGTAATTTTATCTTTTAATGTTTCTACATTTCTACAACTAATTTGTATAATTCATGGTCATAGAGTTTTTTTTATTTTTAAGTAATTATTTCTGTAAGAAATAAAGCAGTACTTCTCACATTTTATGCTTTCATAACTAATAGTTTAATTAATATTTCCTAATTACTTCATTATAAATTTTCTTATCATTCAAAATACATATACTTATGAACAGAAATACATGAATGATTTGAATTAAGAATCACATTGACATATAAGCTATGAAAATAAGAAATTAGTAAAGACAAATGCTTAAACAGATGCATGCCTGAGGCCAGAAATGAAATAAAACAGAATTTCTTCTAAAAACTGACATGAATATCAAGAATGTAAAATATTACATAGTTATTACAAAACTACATGTCATGTACTATTAGGTGTGTATACAATTTGTCAACTGACATACATTTTAAAGTTTATTTATTTTTGGTTGTGAGCCTATCCTTTAATGGCTGAGCCATCCCCAAGGAAGGGGAGCTACAACCTGTAGAGAACACCTACAGTAAATAAGCACAGCCCTGAGTTGAAGGATCGGACCACCCGCCCATTTCGAAATTTTTAACCCGGAAATGTTCCTGGCCAAAGGAAAGACAGGGACTAAAAATAGAACAGAGACAGAAGGAAAGGCCATTCAGAGACCACCCACCTAGGGATCCGTTGCATCTGCAGACACCAAATCCCCACACTATTGCTGGTGCCAAAAAGTGCTTGCTGAAGCAACTTAGTATTGCTGTTCCTACCAGCACCTGACCAATACACATGCCAATCCTCACAGCCAACCATCAGACTGATTCTGGGGATCTTAATGGAAGAGCTCTGGGAAGGACTGAAGGAGATGAAAGGGATTGCAACCTCATAAGAAAAGCAATGTCAACTAACTGGGCCACCCAGAGTGCCCAGGGAATAAACCACCAAAGAGTACACGTGGAGGGAGTTATGGTTCCAAAGTCATATATAGCAGAGGATGGTTTTATGCAAGGTCAATGGGAGAGGAGGCCCTTGGTCCTGTGGAGGTTTGATGCCCAGCATAGGAGGATACTAGAGTGGTGAGGCAGGAGTGGGTGTGTGGGTGGAGGAACAGCCTCATAGAAGCAAAGGGGAGGAGGAAGAGAGTAGGATAGAATGGGGGGTTGTTGAAGGTTAACCAGGAAGGGAGCTATCATTTGAAATGTAAATAAATAAAATGATTAATAAAAAAGTTCATTTATTTTTAAGAGTACTAAGACTTCTTTTTAAAATAATCGCTATTATTTTTCCCCTTCCCCCTTTAAAAACCCTTCTTTATGAGACTCCATTTTTCTCTTCCAAATTTTGTGTGTGTGTGTGTGTGTGTGTGTGTGTGTGTGTGTGTGTGTGTGTGTGTGTGTGTTTTAGAATCATTTGGGCTCAGTTGCTTATAGAGGTCAGTAACATTGGAGCTGCTTAAACTGGAGTTACAGGTGATTGTGATTCATACAACATGTGTGCTGGGAGGGGAATTTCAGTCCGCTATAAGTGCAGTATGTGCTCTTAAATGATGATTAATTTCTCTAACCCTTAATTAAAATAACATTGAAAATGAATAGGAATTGTATAAATATTCTAAAAATAAACAATATTTTTCAAATAAAAATGAAGTGTGCAATTTTTATCTATTTTGTCATTACATTCTCCCTACTTAAGTTATTTAATTTGTAAATATATATATATGTGTATGAATAAAATGAAAAAGCATAAATAGTAAGAAAGTACTTTTTAACTCAAATGATATGGAAAATGGTGGTTATTATATAAAATACAGTATCATGTTTTGAATTAATATGTAGTTACTATGCAATATTATAATAATGCAGTTGTAAAGAATGCCTAGATTAATTTGTATATAAATGGGTAAGTAGAACAACTACTGCTAAGGTAAGCCAAATTGTCTAGATTTTATTAGTATACACATGCATAAATAAATATTCAACTAAACACCTAAAACAATACATACTGGTTTTCTCATGAGGAAATTTGGATGAAGGGATGAATGACAGAATCACTGTTGAGGGCTTCCAAATTTCATCATGTCTCTCCTTATCACACAAAACATATCACCTGTGTGGGAGGTAAAATAGAAGGAGCAAGATGTAAAGGGAAAATTAGGAGGCCTATATTCTTAATATGACAGAAATATACTGCTAATACAATTATTAGGAATGTGGATGAAATAAAATTTTACACAATTTTTCTTTAAATATATAAATTTAATATGATACCAACTAAGATCGCCATTGCTGCTTTAATTTTGTGCCCATTCATAAATGTACTGACATAAGATAATTCATGGGAAAGACAGAGAGATAGACATATACAAACATAGAGAGGTATTTTTTATATCAATCCATTTCTGCTTCTAGAGGGAAAGGTAATAGACTGATCACAGCAGCAAACACAATAGCCAGTAATGTTCACTGTGTGTCAGATGCTGCCCTGACTTCCTATTGGCATCGTCCATTTTAGAGATACACTGTCTGAGGCATGGGGTATTGCTTATATTGCCCAGTGACATAACGCAATGTTTAACTGAGCTAGGATCTAATCCAATAAGGATATTAGCATTCCAATACCACTTGGAGAACATTTTAAAATCCTCTCATAAGAGCAATAGGATGAGAAGTACTGAAATACAAATTGAAGTTGCAATATGCATTCATAAATAAAATTGTAAAATCACATTATATAGAATTTAAAAGATTTGATTAAATGGTTGCAGAGAGTACATTCCTAACTGGCAAGAGAAAATATTGAGAAATATTTTATTAACCTTCTGCAGTTTTTAGTATTTAATTCAAGTTAAATCTTAAATATTTTATCTTTGAAACTTAGCAAAATGATTTTATATTCATTTAGAAATGTAAGTAGGTGAAAGGTCCAATATGCAATGAAATAACAGAAATCAATGAAAGTAATTCCAATTTTATCAGATAAAAATAATAATGTTTTTGAAAACAGGAAGACATAAAGCAATAAACCCGGACAGAAACAGTATCATAAAAGTACTAATAATAGATTGGCTAACCCAGTATGTTTAGCTGCTGCTAAAATCACTAGTCATTAGCTTCAGTCATAGTGAGTATTACAACACATAGCGCATTCAGAGAACTGGGTTGAGGGATCGTTTGCTCAAGGCTTTCCTCTCTACTTTCATATAATTCTGGATCTACACTCTGCACAGTCCTCCTCACTCAGACTGGTCTCTGTTGATGTATGACATTTGCAAACAATGGATATGATCTGGAGCCAACATTATGACAAAGGGATGTCCCACAATTTACACAGCATTATAATTTGCAACAGTTCAAATCTGCTTCATTGCTATGATATAGGACAGCTTAGCTTACAAAAAAATGTGGCATGAGGCAATCAAAAGAGTTTGCTTAAGCAATGAGAAAACCACTGAACATGCCTGCACATAAATATGGATACACAATGCATGTGTGTGTGTGTGTGTGTGTGTGTGTGTGTGTGTGTGTCTGTATTACCCCCTAGGTATTTTTCAATTTTGTGTGGACTTACTGAAAATGACAGTGGTACTTTGTCATGTTTCTCATCTGGTAACATTTGGGATCTAGAAAAGAGTCAGGCTGTATGGAATCAGAGCAGTGTCTAAGAATTAGTTTTGTTAGACCTCATGTTTTATTTATACTTGCTTAACATCATTGTAATGGGTTTCATCAAGTCCCTTGGAATTCTCATACTACTGGGGTACTTTCAGCCTGAATGGCATTCTGTGATCCTAACTGCTCTCCTAGAAGATGAAATTTATATTTTTAGTAATATTGTACATTTTGCAGCATATTAAGTGCCATATTCTAAATTATTCACTCTTATTTTAACATCTATGTATAAGAGAGTTAACAAGCCAAAGCTGAAAAAAGATAAAATTGACATCACAAAAGAAAAGAAAAACAGGAAACATTCATAGAAATATTCAAAAATTATATTCAATGTCATATTGCATATGACATTAAATAAATTCATGTCAAATATTTTAATGTGCCTTTTCAGGTTTTTCTGACTTTGAGTGTATATGAATATTTTTGTTTTTGTCTAAAGGCATAAATAACAGCTCCTATACAAGAACCAAAAAGTTTCCTCATAATTGTGTATGAATGCTTAACAGACTGAATTTGGGCTTTGCCTCCATGACACCTTTTCGGACCAATGCCTACTTCTCACAGTTCAGTTAGGAGAGTGACTTAATTCTCTATAGTTGTTTGTGTTTATACCACTTCCTCTGCCAAGTTCTTCCTCCAGAATTTCAAAGCTCCAGTTTGTGTCTATATCATAAATTACCTTTCTCAAATTTGTACCATATTTATCCTTATTTTTTATTTTGTCATGGTCTTTTTTTCCTACCAAGATTGCAAAGTTCAGTATTGCAATTTCTAGCACAAACTCTGTACTTAGCACAGAAAAGTTGCCCAATTAGAAACGCGACTTCTGAGTGCATGAAAAATCACTGATCTTGCTAAACTTCAAATTACTTAAACTTAAGATCAAGTTATTAACCCCCGCCATAATGGGCTGTCATGAGTGTTAAGTGAGAAAATATATGTAAAATGTCTAGCACATTTTTTTATCCCATATGGACACTCACCAGATGATGGGTTTGTGATCCCATGAATATAGATATGAAGATTATGGATTCAGATTTATGCCTGAGCTCAGCTCTAGAAAGCCTTATTGTGGTTGTCTTGCATAGGCTAAAAGTGAGGGAATGAGTGCAGGAAATGAATTCTTCATAGCAACAAGTATTAACTCAGCTTGTAGCTGATGTTGGCTCTTTTGGATGGCAGTTTTCCGGTTGGAGGATGGAAAGTACTCAATTCTCTGTTTAAAAAATACCCAAAGAATGATTAATTGTTGACTACTGACAGACAAAGGGGTATGTCCACCCTTTTATACCCCCACTCTACACTCAAAACAAAATAACAAACCAATTGATTTTTGTCTCCCTCTCATTAAGAGTTTTATAGACATTGTAATTGCATTAATGAGCATTTTATAACCTGTTAGAATTTAGAAACCACTGTCTCATGAATTGTATTATCTGAGCTTCACAATTCTTCAAGTATTGGAATGAGATTCACATGAGCAAATAAGTAGTTGAATATTAATTAAAAACTCTGTGTAATAACAGAATAATCTTATTTGTGCAATGTTATGTTTATTTTACACAAGAGGTTGGCTATTCTAAAACAGAGGTCTGTTGACTAATGGATCTCAGAAATCAAGGGTTAAAAGCAGTCCCACATCAAAAATCCAGGATTCTAGAGCACTTTTTGAAATTCAGGCTGCTCTTGGAAGTGTACCGCAGGGTAAGTGGTTTACAATCAAGACTATTTTTTTTTAATATTCTTTAACTTTTTTTTAAAGTCTGCCCTCTGACTGTTTCACATCCCATATCATCCCCCTTCACGGTCTCCAAGAGAATGGCCCCACCTCCCTACCCCCATCCCACCAGACCTCCCCACTTCCTGAGCATTAAGTGCATCTTCTCTCACTAACTCAAGACCCTGCAGTTCTCTGCTACATATATACTGGGGGCCTCATATCAGCTGCCTGGTTGGTGGCTCAATGTCAGAGCAATCTCAGGAATCCAGGTTAGTTGATATGGCAGGTCTTTCTATGGGGTCAACCTCCTCCTAAGCTTCTTCCAGGTTTTCCAAAATTCAACTACAGGAATCACCAGCTAAGATTCCCTGGAGAAAAGTCTCTCAGTATGTGTACTAGAGATTTTCTTGATTCTGTTAATTGTGATAGGAAGATGTTCCACTATGGTCATACCTATTCCTTAAGCAGGAATGCTGGAATGAACACAAAAGATAAAATAAGAGATGCATACATATTTAACACACTCAGTCTCTTGACACAGACCTCGATGTGCTTAGATCAGTGCCTGGCATATTCCAATAAGTTCAAGGAAAAGTTTTACATTAATCTAATATATATATATATATATATATATATATATATATATGTGTGTGTGTGTGTGTGTGTGTGTGTGTGTGTGTGTGTGTGTGTGTGTCTGTATTCATCACCAAGTACTGGTCACTATGTATATAAAACATTAGGTATACTATACTAAATTAAACTATCACCAGCCTTAAACTTTGGATATGTAAGGAATGATTATTATAGTGGAAGAGAAAGGCAAACAAAAAATCATAGGCTAAAAATTATGAAATTCTTAACAGTATTATAGTAGCAACAAATTATTTTATGTCACATCCTGTTAGGTTCAATTCTGTTAAAAATATTTGTAATGAGTATTTCCATGACATGATAATTGTATATAAACTCAAGTTTAAATGTCTTCCAATAATTTTATATCCAAAATATCACACTTGTGTCCTCATTTATATGAAGAATAGATAGTTCATCAGTGATATAAATGATGAAATTACCCTAGATTCTTTATAAAGAATTAACCCTAAGATCCCTGAACTCTTAGAATGTGTTTCTATTGCCTGTTAAAAATATTGTTTGCTTCACAAAATATGGGGATCTCTAGAATCCTCCAAGCATGCAAGAATTTAAGAGGTATTCCATTTCCTGAATATTCATGGACCAAGCATATTGCTCATGTTAGTAACATTGTATTTTTCTAGAGTTTGTCCACAGGAAGTCACTGTACAAACAAGAGGTTTAATCATGAAGATTTTGGAATTGTGTGTGGACAGGAAAATAAGCACATGTTGTAAATGTGAAAAGCTACCACATGCTCTAGATTAGAGCAGTTGGAGTGAATTCACATTCTAAGTGATCAACAAGAACAAAGATGCCCTCCCCCCTTTTTTAGGAATGCTAACCTGAAGTACTTGTCTGGGAATTTTTCTGTGCTTTATACATTTTCTGATTTGAATGCATGAGTTTAAAATCTCTGTATTTTCTCTGTGATCCAGTAATATGTCTTCTTGAGCTACTATCAATTCCTAAAGAATGAATATCATTAAACCCTTTTGAAACTAGTATCATGGCAAACAATTTTTGACTCCAGCCATTAGGAAACATGTTTCTGGAATAAATGTTACTAGGTGTTTAACGCCCAACAAGGATCTTTTCCGCAATAGGTAAACATCTCTCTCATGAATCGGGAGGGAATGTTCTAACTATGTACTATACTGTTAATAAATTTTTGCTTGTGATTCATGGTAAGAATTCTGGGTGGGAAATTTTCAGGTAGGCAGCTCTGAAAAGGTAAAGGATAGTCCTCACTTTTGTCTCTCTATTGGTATGCCCAGTTATACCATTCATTCAATTTCAATAAACTGTCACTGAAAGACAGGTAGAGCTTATTGTACTTTCTTTTTTTACAGCATAAATCCATTTCTTCCTATACCACAGGCACATTTCATGGTTCAGACAATCAGTCCATGTCTACTTTAACTATTTAATTCATATATCCTGTGTGATTATGAAGGAAACATAATTATTCTGAAATGTGATGGCTGAGTATATATTATACATAATTATTAACAACAGCAACTGTAATCATTTTAATAATAACTTTTGCAGATGGTCACATTATGCAGTGCTCTACTATGTAAAGTACAACAACAGTTAAAGAATAGATATGTGTGCATACGCTGAAGTGCTAAGGGAGATTGGTAGAACATGGTGGATTTATTGGCAAAATGAAAACTACCTCATTCTGAGAGATCTCTCCTTGCCAAGTGCCAGCTTCCATGTCTCATTTAGCCTCCCACAATCCTCATGGGTTTCATTTTGTCCCATTGAAGATGACAGAAGAGAGGCTCTGCAAGTTCAAACAGCTTGCCCAGTAGTTCTGCATAGTTTATGCCAATACCCGTGTAAAAATCAAGGTAGATGATTTCTGGGACATCTCAGAACAGCATGTGGTCATAGGAAGGCATGAAGCCTAGGAGAGCTATTCTCTCCAAACATGGTAACTTTTCTAAATTAGTGTTTTACAGGTTGAAATGCTAAGCAAGATTACGGTATGCCTGTCTTCATATTTTTTAATGTATAGAATGTTACTCTATATTGCTATATCCAAGTTGAAGAATAACATTTTATATATCTAAAAGAACTCCCCTTTCCCTTTGCAAACAATGGTGTTAGTAATCACAAAATTCATCTTTTTTTTCAGCCCCATTTCTATTTACTGAGTGTAATGAGTTTTGTGTTTACTGTTCTTTCTTAAATGCAGTTGAATTTTTCTGAAAATGTTCTATTCAAACCTCAGGAAAGTCTAGGTTTTCCAAGAATGCAAAGATTCTGTACCCTAATTTCCCTCCCTCTTCCTTTACCCATCCCCTTTGTGATTTTATACTAGGGAAGAATGGATCTTGCCAAGCATCTGGTGTGCCTTCCCTAGGCCCAGCACTTTTCCTCTCTATAAAAGGCAGTCAGCAGGAAGAAGGCCTCCCTCCCTAATCAAAGTGCCATCCTTAGAAATCCATCTATAATAGGCACCCCTCTCCAACTTCCACAGCACTTTTCTCTGAATGTTCATGGCCATTACAATAGGCTGCCACTGGAGAGCTTGAATGGGGATCTCATTAGCTGTGCAAGCCTACATATGTCCAAAGAGAATTTGTGTATAAGCCCTACAATTTTCCTTTGTTTGTTCTTTATTTTGTACTCTTTTTGGCTGAAGTTGATTACATTGGAATCATTAACTCAAGCAAAATGAAAATACCCCAGTGGGGAATCATCCTAGCTCAGGCCCCAGGGAGAAAAAAAAAACCAACAGCTTTTCTTTGTCTCCAATGAGTACTTATAATTAATGACTGCTGATAAGGTTTAGAGATCCTCTTCATACTTCACTACAGCATCAGCTCCTTGAGTAGGGAATAGAGGTGCTTAAAACCCACCTACTGGCTATAAGATCTTGTTCTCCTTTCGTAAATTTCTATTTAGTTGCATTAGCTTCTCTTGTGTTAGCTACCTTAGGGCAATTGGAGAGGTCAAAATGATACCCCAAAGTTAAGGCCTTAGAAACAACCCTAGAACCAAAGATGCTCTTAGACCTTTGATCACTCTGTTATTCATCTTTTTTTCTGGATGTAAACCATAGAGTCTAGAATAATTTTTTTCTTTTCTTTTTTTTCGATCCACAGTTAAAATGGTATCTATACTACCAGAAGACCCAACAAAGAAAGATAATTTCAGACCAATCTCGCTTATGAAAATTGATGCAAAAATACTCAATAAAATTATCATAAACTGAAACCAAGAACACATTAAAATCATCTTTCACCACGATCAAGTAGGGTTCCACTCAGGAATGCAGGAATGATTCAATAGATGAAAATCCTTCAATGTAATACACGATATAAACAAACTCAAGGGAAAAAAAACCCACATGATCATCTAATTTGATGTTGAAAAACCTTCAACAATATACCATACACCTTCATACTCAAAGTTCTGGAGACATGAGAAATTTATGGAATATACCTAAACATAATAAAGGCAATATATAGCAAACCAACTGCAAACACCAAATTAAATGGAGAGAAACTAGAAGCAATCTCACTAAAATCTGGGACAAGACAAGGCTGCCCACTCTCTCCCTATTTATTCAGTATAGTACTAGAAGTTTCAGCTAGAGCATTAAGACACCAGAAGGATATCAAGGGGATACAAATTGGAAAGGAAAAGGACAATGTGTCACTATTTGCAGATGATATGATAGTATATATAAGAGACCTCTAAAATTCCTTCAGAGAACTACTATAGCTGATAAACAAGTTCAGCAAAGTGGCAGAATATAAAATTATTTCAAACAAATCTGTAGCCTCCCTTTAATATAAATAATAAACAGGCTGAGAAATAAATTATAGAAACAACATCTTCACAATAGCAACAAATGCTATAACTTGTCTTGATTTAACTCTTATCAAGCAAGTGAAATATCTGTAGGACAAGAATCTCAAATCCCTCTAAAAAGAAACTAAAGAACTCAGATGGAAAAATCTCCCATACTCATGGATTGGTAATAACCTAACAATCAGCTGTAGCATTAATAAACATCTTTTCCCAATCTGTGGGTTGCTGTTTTCTCCTACTGACAGTGTCCTTTCCTGTCCTAAGGAAAGATATGAAGAAAAATGGAGCAGAAACTGAAGGACAGGCCATCTAGGGACCATCCCTCCTGAGGATCCTGTCTGAAGACAGGAAATGCAAACACTGTTACTACTGCCAAGAGGTACATGTTGACAGGAACCTGGTAGAGTTGTCCCCTGGGAGGTTCTGTCAGCACCTGAACAATGCAGATGTGGGTACACTCAACCAATGATCAGACTGAGTTCAGGACCCTGGGGGGGGGGGAGCTGGTGAAAGGAATGGAGGAATGGAGGAGAATTGCAATACCATAGGAAGAACAATACCAGGAGGCTGGACCACCCAGTGCTCCCAGGGATTAGGCCATCAACTAAGGAATGTATATGGAGGGGTCCATGGCTCCAGGTACATATGTTGTAGACATATGGCCTTGTCTGATATTAACGGGAGGGGAAACCTTTTGTTCTGTGAAGGTTTGATACCCCAGTATAGGGGAATCCTGGAGAGGTGGGGCAGAAGGTGATAGGTGGGTTGTGGAGTACCCTTACAGAGGTAAATGGGAGAGGGAGACGGTGGACAGCATGGAGAAGTTGAGGCGGTAACCTATAAGGAGATATCATTTGAGATGTAAATGAGTGAAATGATTGATTTAAAAAATTAATAGTGAAAATGGCCATCTTAAAAAAAAGAAATCTACAGATTCAATGCCATCCCCATAAAAATTCCAACATAATTCTTCAGACATGGAAAAGGTAATTCTACATGTCATATGGAAAAACAACAATATGGGGATAGCTAAAACAATTCTCAGCACTAACAGAACTTGTGTGGGAATCACCTTTCCTGACCTCAATCGTTACTACAAAGTAATAGTGATTAAAACAGCACACACAGGTGCATTGTATTCATACAGAGACAGACAGGTCAATAGTGGAATAGAATTGAAGACCCAGAAGTAAACCCATATACTTATGGACACTTGATCTTTGACAAGGAAGCCAAAAACATACAGTGGAAAAAAGAAAGCATCTTCAATAGATGGTACTGGTCTAACTGACCATTTTGCATGTAGGAGGATGAAAAAAAGCTCAAGTCCTAGAGGATCAACATAGAACCTGATACACTGAATCTAATAGAAGAGGAGAAAGGGGGAAAGACCCTTGAACTCATTGGCACAGAGGAAAACTTCCTGAAGTGAACACCAAAGCCTTCGGCTCTAGCATCAACAATTGATAAATGGGACCTATGAAAATAAAAACTTCTGTAAAGCAAAAGACTGCATTAATAGGACAAATCAGCAACCTACAGATTAGAATACTTCTTTCAATGTGAATCAGAGAAAGCACTGCTTCTTTCCTCCAAAACCAGATATAAATCCCAAGTATAAAACTTAGAATTTTTTCCTCTTTCATGTGTTAGAACTGGTCGTTAACAAACTACTTGACTGACTTTGTTTGATTATAGGAAAAAAACCAAGCCCTATTCTTTAAAGAATTGTTTACTATACAGGAGATGGAATGAACAGTGTATGTGAAGGGTCAGAAAGAACATAAGCAGAGTGTTCTTTGTGCTTTGTAACTTGGTCTGATATTCTTTGATATACTGCCTTAGTCATACTAAATAGTTGTCCATGAATCTTCAAACAAAAATAGTCTACCCTGAATCTTTTTAGTTTAATCTGAGAATCATAAGAGAAAAGCCAGTTCCACAAGGTTTGAGCCAGATTTGAAACAAGAGTTAAATAAATACTGGCCAGAGTGATGGGCCAGGTCATTCCAGGGTTCTCAGGAAATGGTAATATGTAACATTTTTCAGAAACTTCAAAGGGAAAAACGATAAGTTCTCTGTATTCTCATCAGGTCTAAGAGCAAGTACACACCGTGACTTAACTTCCTGCCTGAATATCTCCTGAATACATCCAATCAGGCACATCCAGTGCAGTTGAGTAAAACAAACTTATTTAAGGGAGCAAAAACATGTAGCCTATTATCTCTCCAAATCCAAAGCCCCCAAAATTCCGGGAAATGATCTGTCCTTGAGATAGTGGGGCTTACAGGTTAAGATTCATTCTTACAGTTGGATCTTTAATCTAAATGTTCCCACATAAAGTAAGACAATTACTAAATATATACAACATGCTTGTCCATTGCCAACTTGTTTCCTACAGTAGGAAGAGTGAGTCATCCCTGTTCATTCGAGATCATATCTTCCTTGTTCTTCATGAATATTTTCTTGACTATTTTGCTAGCTCTTCAACACTTACACGCTTACTATAGCACATTAAACATTCTATTATTTATTATTACATTATATTTTCTTATTGGTAAAGTTTTCTTATAATTTTTCAATTTGATGTTTGAGTGTGTAAAGGGGTCAATTTCATTATAGCATATTCATTATTTGTTCTTATTTATTTCTTCTCCAATCTGGTCCTATTTCTTAGACTTTGTTATTTATATGGTAATAAACTTCTATATGGACATGCATATATGATAAGGCAAAGAATCTTTGAATACATTCTCTAAGGTGGTAGAGTAGTGTCATATAGTTTGTTTTTAGGTTTTAGAAAACATCATACTAGGCCGGGGATTTAGCTCAGTGGTAGAGCGCTTACCTAGGAAGCGCAAGGCCCTGGGTTCGGTCCCCAGCTCCGAAAAAAAGAACCAAAAAAAAAAAAAAAAAAAAAAGAAAACATCATACTGAAATCCTCTTTGTTTCAAAATTTTAAGTTCCTTTTAGCCCAGTGGTTCTCAACATTCCTAATACTCTACCTCTTTAATACAGTTCCTTAGATTGTGGTGAGCTCCATCCATTAACTTCTTTATTATTGCTACTTTATAAATTCAGTTTGCTACCGTTAAGAATTGTAATGTAAATATACTTGCTGATAGAGGTTTGCCAAAGGGTTTTCAATCCATAGGTTGTTAACCACTGTTCTAGCCACAGATAACTGTTTTGCCTTTCCAACTTGGGCACCAACCTTTGTTGTTTGTTTTCTTGAGACACTCTGTGTAGGCTTCAAAGAATCTTACAGATGTTGTGACTAGCATTGTCCTGATGAACAATAATGTTAAATCCTTTTCAAATATGGCTAGGATATTTTGTGGTTCTTTTAATAACTTCATTTGGCCCCTCTCTTGAAAGAAAGAATTTGCCTGTACTTTATATCATCTTTGTAGTTCTTTGTATCATAGTTATCCAGCACCTAAGTGACATACAGTGGACGAGGACTGTTGTCCATGCTGCAGCCTGTCTATATAATTTAGCACAGGTTTCATTTGCACTATGGAAACATACAAGTTTTATAGGAGTCTGTTCACCAATTCTCAGACTTCATTTTTTTATACTCTTGGAGGTCTTTTCAAAATGTTCATGGCTTTATCTTTTTTTTTTTATTAACTTGAGTATTTCTTATATACATTTCGAGTGTTATTCCCTTTCCCGGTTTCCGGGCAAAAATCCCCCCACCCTTCCTTATGGGTGTTCCCCTCCCAACCCTCCCCCCATTGCCGCCCTCCCCCCAACAGTCTAATTCACTGGGGGTTCAGTCTTAACAGGACCCAGGGCTTCCCCTTCCACTGGTGCTCTTACTAGGATATTCATTGCTACCTATGGGGTCAGAGTCCAGGGTCAGTCCATGTATAGTCTTTAGGTAGTGGCTTAGTCCCTGGAAGCTCTGGTTGCTTGGCATTGTTGTACATATGGGGTCTCGAGCCCCTTCAAGCTCTTCCAGTTCTTTCTCTGATTCCTTCAACAGGGGTTCTATTCTCAGTTCAGTGGTTTGCTGCTGGCATTCGCCTCTGTATTTGCTGTATTCTGGCTGTGTCTCTCAGGAGCGATCTACATCCGGCTCCTGTCAGTCTGCACTTCTTTGCTTCATCCATCTTCTCTAATTGGGTGGCTGTATATGTATGGGCCACATGTGGGGCAGGCTCTGAATGGGTGTTACTTCAGTCTCTGTTTTAATCTTTGCCTCTCTCTTCCCTGCCAAGGGTATTCTTGTTCCTCTTTTAAAGAAGGTGTGAAACATTCACATTTTGATCATCCGTCTTGAGTTTCATTTGTTCTAGGCATCTAGGGTAATTCAAGCATTTGGGCTAATAGCCACTTATCAATGAATGCATACCATGTATGTCTTTCTGTGATTGGGTTAGCTCACTCAGAATGATATTTTCCAGTTCCAACCATTTGCCTACGAATTTCATAAAGCCGTTGTTTTTGATAGCTGAGTAATATTCCATTGTGTAGATGTACCACATTTTCTGTATCCATTCCTCTGTTGAAGGGCATCTGGGTTCTTTCCCGCTTCTGGCTATTATAAATAAGGCTGCGATGAACATAGTGGAGCACTTGTCTTTTTTATATGTTGGGGCATCTTTTGGGTATATGTCATGGCTTTATCTTAATCTTGAATACCCCATGTTTTCCATGGGCCTATTTAAAGTTTCACAATTTTATATTATGTTCCTCAATACACTTCGATTTTCAGACAGGATGACAGAGATAAAGATTGAATTTCATTCCTCCACATGTGGATAACTAGTTTACATAAAACATTTTCTTGAAGAGGTTGACTTTTCTCCACTAAAATGCCACATTCTTTTGGGACATTTCTCAAAATATATGTACCTAAAGCTGTGTGCATATGTATTTGGGTCCTGCTCTATTTCATTAGTTTATATGTTTTCTGAATTATGTTTTTGTTATCACTTAGGAAGCCCTAGTGAAGTTTAAAATAAACTATTGTGACTCCTCTTGCATTATACTTTATAATCAATATTGCACTTGATATTCATGGTCATTTTATGTTTCCATACAAAATGAATTTTCTGTCTTTCTTTTTTTGTGAGGGATGTCATTTGACTTTTAATGGCCATTAGGTCTAATCTGTACACATGCTTTTGTTTTTTTTTTCTTATTAGAAATAATTTTTATTTCATAACATTAATCATATTAATCAATGTACACAGATTTTTCCATCTTCTAGTATCTTGCTTAATTTCTTTCTCTACTGAATGAAAAAAATTAAAAGATTATTTTACTGTATTTTCTTCATTTTATTTATTTATTATTTATTTATTTTTTATCTATTTATTTATTTTTAAACGCTAGATTTTATTCCCTTCCTGGTCCACCCTCTGAGGGTTCCACATCCCATACCTCCTTCCCACTTCCCCACATCCCCCTTCTTCACAAGGATGTCTCCACCCCACCCACCCCGCCCACCCCACCAGATGTATATACTACCAGGGGCCTCCAGTCTCCTGAGGGTTAGGTGCATCTTCTCTGACTGAAAACAGACCCAGGTTCACAGTCCTCTGCTGCATATGTGTTGGAGGCCTCATCTCAGCTGTTATATGCTGCCTGGTTGGTGATCCATTGTCTAAGAGATCTCAGGGATCCAGGTTGATTGAGAGTGCTGGTCTTTCTACAGGGTTGCCCTCCTCCTTAGTTTCCTCTAGATTTTCCATAATTCAATCAGTGGTCAGCAGCTTCTATTAAATGGTTGGGTGCACATATCTGCATTTACTCTCTCAGCTGCTTGTTGGATCTTTTGGAGAGCACTCATGGTAGGTCTTTTTTTTTTTTTTTTGGAACATTTCATAACTTCAGTAATGGTGTTGGTGTTGGGTCTTGGGGCCTCCTGTTGAACTAGAACACACTTTCAGCCTGTTGCTAGGCCTTCTTTTCCTCAGGCTCTTTGCCATTTCCATCCCTGCATTTCTATCAGACAGGAAGAATTATGAGTCAGAGCTTTGGTTGTGGAATGGCAACACCATCCTTCACTTGATGCCCTGTCTTTCTCCTGGAGGTGGATTCAATAAGTTTGTTCTCCCTACTGTAGGGCCTTTCATCTAGCCCACTTCCCTTCTCAGTCCTGAGAATGTCTTACTTCCCAGGTCTCTGGTACATTCTAGAAGGTCTTCCCAACCTCCTTCCTCCCGAGGTCACCTGTTTCCATTCTTTCTGCTGGCCTTCAGGACTTCAGTCCTTGTCCCCCAGTCAATACCAGATCATGTTCCCATCAGTCCCCCCTCCACCACTTTTCCCTCCCCTGTCCCTCACTCCCTCCTCCCTTGTGGTTGCTTTCTTCTCCCTCACAAGTGGAACGGAGGCATCCTCACTTGGGCCTCACTTGAACTTTTTGAGTTCTGTGAACTATATCTTGGGTATTCTGGTGTTCTGTACTCTTTTCTTTTCTTTTCTCTTTCTTCCTTCCTTCCTTCCTTCCTTTCTTTCTTTCTTTCTTTCTTTCTTTCTTTCTTTCTTTCTTTCTTCCTTCCTTCCTTTCTTTCTTTTTTTGGCTAACATCTACTTATTAATAGGAACATACTATACATGTCCTTTTGGGTCTGAGTTACCTCATCCAGGATGACATTTTCTAGTTCCATCCATTTGCCTGCAAAACTCAGGATGTCCTTGTTCTTAATAGCTGAGTAGTAGACCATCATATAAATGAACAGTATTTTCTGTATCTATTCTTCTGTCAAGGTACATCTGGGTTCTTTTCAGCTTTTGGCTATCACAAATAAAGTCACTATGAACATAGAGGAACATGTGCACTTGTGGCATAGTGGGGCATTTTTGGGGTATTTTCCCAGGAATATATGCAGACACATGTTAGAGCATTCTTGTGAATGCTACAGGAAAGTGTCAGGATTCTCAGTTCTGAAGATCAAAGTATCTGTGAGCCTGTTGATGTAGGTACTAGGAATCAAGTTCTAGTCCTCTGGAAAATCAGCAAGCACTGATAGCTGCAGAGGCACCTCTCCATCCCTTAAAATTGTTGTTTTACATGATTTATACTTATCAAAAGCTGTAGGAATTAATATTTTAATTTAAAGTTTGCTCACCTAAGATATAAAATGTGCATGGCACATAGCTGGAGCTTCAAAGCTCATACATTTTAGATCTCTAAAGCACCACTATTATTGTTTTTGTATTATTTTACTGGAAAACAAAACAAAACACTTGTAGACATGCTAATGGCTAAACTACAATGAAAAGATCCATGACAGAACAACACACATAAAGGAGAAAAAATTTACAGCCCAGAAAAAAAGTACAATTTGCATATATCTTGTCATTCGAAGCATGACAGTAATGGAATTATTCCTATTAGTCCTACCACTGCTTCTGTGATGACAATTAGTGACAATGACTAAATGCTTGACATCAACTGTGTACACTGCCAAGACTTAATATATGCAATTCATTTGTTTATCCAACATTCCTTATAAACTTCTATTGCAAAATGAGGAGAATTAGACTTGGTAAATAAATTGATCTAAATGATTAAAGTTAAGAAAGGCAAGATATAAAATAAGATGAGGAAACACACATCCCATGGCTGCAATCATTCTATTGCTTCCTACATTTCCATCCCTCCCTTTTCCTTTTCTCTATGACCCTGCTCTTTCTCTAAAAAGCACTGTGCATGCTTAAAGCTGAGTAGATGGTAGGGAAGAAAGAGATAATAAGAACAATAATTAATGAATAGTTTAGTTAAATTGTAGTTAAAGGGCTAAGGCATTATTTAAATTGTTTGAGGCAAGATCTTAGAGACATGTCTCCTAGTAAAATTCATACTTTTTATAAATCTCTGTCCCATCATTTGTTAAATGAGCTTAAAATGCATTAATAGCATTTTATGACCATTTAAAAATTGAAGTCACTGATGAATTGGCTAATCAGTTCCATACCACAGTATTGTATCCAATAAGTAGTAATAATTTAATCCTTTTTATTTTCTACTATTATCATTATTATTAATAATTAATAATAATTAGTCAAAGTACATTGAGAGTAGTTGGCTCCCACCTTTTATTAGATAAGCTTCAATTCAATCTGGGCTGGTTGCTTTGAAGATGAATGTATAGAGGAAAAATATATCATTGCAACATCAGGAAATTATAATTTTTGTTAATATGTTCTTGAACATTTATTTTTTGGTTTCTTTTTCTTTGTAATTTTTTCCATCTTTATTATTTCTTTATTTTTATTAATTTACTTTTTGGTATCTTGTTTGTTTTGATTGTTTAAAATTTGATTTGTTTTTATATTTGTCTTTTTCATCAAAGTTTCAAAGTCTTTTACTACCTACTACAGAATTATTGATATAAGCATGGCATACTAAAGTATATATAGAGGTATTGGCTCAGATCTCTTTGATAGAAAATCAGGTGTATTAAACATTATTGCACTCCTAGTAGTATCTGATACATAGTAGGTATTCTGTTGATGATCAATGGACAGATTCTGTCATTCTCTCCCAAAAGCATATCAAACAGTGAATACATATGTCTTTCAGTTAATGAATTAACTTGTTCCAGAATTCTCTTTTCAAAATACTTGTGAGAAAGAATATATATTTTATTCTAAATTCTTTCTTAAAAAGTGGCATTTCAAATATTTCCACAGCAGTATAGAAGTTTTTTTTTTCTTTTTTACTTGTATTTCTTTGTAATTTTACACTCCAGATTTTATTCCCATCTTGGCCTAACTTCTGACTGTTTCACATCCCATACTTTCCTCTCTCATCTTCATGAGGATGTCCCCATGCCCACCGTACACCAGACTTCCCCACTCCCTGAGGCCTCCAGTCTCCGAAGAGTTCGGTGCATCTTCTTTGACTGTATAATACCTGGTAGTCCTCTGCTGTATATGTGTTACTCATATCAGCTGGTGTATGATGCCTGTTTTTTGGCTCTGTCTAAGAGATCTCAGGGCTCCTAGTTAATCCAGACTGCTGGTCCTCCTACAGAGTTGCCCTCCTACTCAGCTTCCACCATAATTTCCCTAAATCAACGGAAGGGGTTACCATCTTCTGTCTATAGGTTGGGTGTAAGTATATGCGTCTGACTCTCTCAGGTGCTTGCTGGGTTTTTTCGGGGGCAGATATGATAGGCCCCTTTTTTGAGCACTCCATAGCCTCAGTAATAGTGTCAGGCCTTGGGGCCTCCCCTTGAGCTGGATCCCACTTTGGGTCTGTCACTGGACCTCCTTTTCCTCAGGCTCTTTTCCGTTTTTGTCCCTGCAGTTCTTTGAGACAGGATCAATTATGGGTCAGAGTTTTTGACTATGGATGGCAACCCCATCCCTCACTTGATACCCTCTCTTTCTGCTGGAGGTGGGCTCTACAATTGCTTTCTCTCCACTGTGGGCATTTCACCTCAGGTCCCTCCATTTGAGTCCTGACATTCGCTCTCCTCCCAGGTCGCTGGTATATTCTGGAGGTTCGCCCTACCTCCTACATCCCAAGGTTGCCTGTTTCTGTTCTTTTTGCTGGTCCTCAAGACTTCAGTCCTTTTCTTCTACCCAATAGCCGATCATGTTGCCCTCTTCCCCTTCCTGTCCCCTTTCCCACACAAGACCCTCCCTCCCTTCCCTGATCCTGTGATTGATTTCTTCTCCCTTCTAAGTGGGATTGAGGTGTCCTCATTTGGGCCCTTTGTCTTGTTAACCGTTTGAGTTCTGTGGACTGTATCCTGGATATTCTGTACTTGCTTTGGCTAATATCCACTTATAAGGGAGTACATGCATGTCCTTTCAGGTCTGAGCTACTTTACTCAGGATGATATTTTCTAGTTCCACCCATACCTGCAAAACTTAGGATATCCTTGTTCTTAGTAGCTGAATAGTATTCCAATTTGTAAATGAACCACAAATCATAACCAGCAAATGCCTTGCCTACTGCTTCCTCTCTAGCTCCTGTAATTTATCCAAGAAAACTTACCTCGAAGACTTATGATAGAAGACTTTAATATGGTAGATAAAACATAGTAACCCCCAAATTGACTGATTAATTCTTCTCTTTATTTGTGCTATTCTTTTATCTAGAGAGTCTAATTATATAATTCATAATATCTATCCCATGTGGGAAAAATATATTTAAATAACTCTTGATATCATCTTAAATCTGTGGCATGCTTTTGAAATCAGCTTCTTTTCTGATTACACAGAATAATTAGTACCCAGAAGAGAGAGGAGCAGATTAATAAAATTTTGTCCAAGGTGAAAACCTGGTTGAAAATCAAAATCAGTAATTCATAAAATACTCACATTTTCCCTGTGGTTAAACACAACTCAAACACAGCCAAAATATACTTACTCCTTATGATAACAGGGCTATATGTATATATAATAGTTTCTGTCTGCAATGCCTAGCAGTTGGGGGAATTTGCCACTAATTACTTTTTTTTAATTTGCTAATATCATTTGGCTTTCTTCTTAAATGAAATTTAAAATAAAAACATTTGGCAATCCACAGAAGTACCATCAAGCTACAGTTTCATGTTGGTTCAACTGCAGTTTGATAATTTACAGACTCAATGGGCTGAATGTGTCTTGGCAAGGTTATTAAATTCAATGACTCTCAGACTTGGCTGAATTTCAACATCTAATGGAGATCTATAAAAATACAGATTCCTGTGTACAAAGTTTTCCTGACCTATAGCTGAGGATTCAGACAAGTGGCACCTAGAAGATTTGATCTTAACAAAGCTTTCCAAAGGTCTCCTAGGATTGGCTACGTTTGGAAATCATTGTGTTAATTTGGGTACCCTCCTAGGCCAAAACATGGTAAACAGTTTGTGAGTTTGTGTGTGTGTGTGTGTGTGTGTGTGTGTATATATATATATATATACACACATATATATATACATATATATATATATATATATGACTGCATAATAAACAGCCTTCAAATATTTCAGTGAAGCAAAGTGAGTCTTTCATTTGCATGGTTGTTTTATCCTTTTGTCCATTCATTTATTTCAGAGAAGAATATCATATAGCCCAACACTATGATTCCCACTTTAATTTTCAGATTTCTTATAGTTAAGTGACCAGGATATACTGTGATCAATTTTGAGCACAAGAGGCTAAAAAAGGTTTTTTATTTTGTTTTGCATTTTTTGGTTGTTTGTTTTTCTTTTTGTTTTTAAAGAATGGGTGCTTTTCCTAACTAATGGCTGTCCCAGTTTGTGTCCCATGCCATGAGAGAGATCCCATCCTTGATACGGTTAATGGTTTTCTGCTATAGTTGCAGCCAGGTTCCTAGTATAACTGCCATCTGAGAAGCTTCATCCAGCAAATAAATAATGAAAGCACATGCAAAGACCAAAGGCCAAACATTAGAGAGGGACGAGTGATTAAAGGAGCCAGAGCTATCAAGAAAACCTACAAAATCATCTCATCTTGACTCATAAGGTTCACAGAAGCTAAACCATCAGATAGCATACATGGGACAGACATAAACCCTCTGTATAGAGGTGATAGTTGTGCTGCTGGGTCTTCATGTAGGACTTATAATAGCCATTGCATGGGCTGTCTTTACTCTGTTGCCTGCCTTTGGATCCTTTTCCATTGATGGGACTGCCTCCTTAAGGTTTAACAGAAGAAGATGCACCTAATCCTACTACAACTTGATATGCCAAGGTGGATTGATAGCCATGGGAGACCTGTACTTTCTGAGAAGAAATGGAAGACAGGAGGATGGTGGAGAGGTGACATAAGAGGGGGGTATTACCTATCCCTCATGGGGGAGGGGGAGGAACAATTAGGATGTAACATACATAAATCAATTTTTAAACTGAGTTCTTTGAGAAGTTTGCCGCTAACAACACTTCTCCTTTTGAAAATTCTTCATGTCAAAATCACATGCTTAACCTTGTTACCCTGTTTTGATTTATTTCTAAATGTATTGATGTCACTTAGATTTTAACACTTTCTCTAAAGCAAGGGATTTTTAAAATTTTGTTAATGTGCATAGTTATGAAGATTATCATTTTATTTTCAATCTAAAATCATAGTCAAATAGAAAAAGAATATGTGACATTGAAACATTTCCCCATTCAAATCTCAATGGGTTCTGGTGTTCTGTGACTCTGAATTAACATGTCCGTCTTCTTTTTCTTTCTTTCTTTTCCTTTTTTTCTTTATAATACATAATGTCTATTCCATCTTGTTTACTTCTTTCTTTCTTTTTTATGTAGAAAGGGAACATGTATATTTATTTTTTAGCCTCTTCTTTCTTTCCTTTTTTAAAAAATTATTGGATACTTTATGTATTCAAATTACAAATGTTATCCCCTTTTCTGGTTTCCCCTCTGGAAACACCCTATCCCATGGCCACTGCCCCTGCTTCTATGAGGGTGCTCCCCCACCCATCCACACTCCCACCTCACTGTACTAGCATTCTCCTATACTGGGGAATCGAGGACGGAAGGCCTCTCCTCTCATTGATGTCTGACAATGCCATCCTGTGCTACATATGCAGCTGGAGCCATGGATGGCTTCATGTGAACTCTTTGGTTAGTAGTTTTGTCCCTGGGAGATCTGGGGGGTCAGGTTGGTTGATATTTTTGTTCTTCCTATGGAGTTGCAAACTCCTTCAGCTCCTTGGGTTATTTCTCTAACTCCTCCATTGGGGTACCTGTTCAGCCCAATGGTTGGCTGTAAGCATTCACTCTATTTGTCAAGCTTTGGCAGAGCATCTCAGGTGACAGCTATATCAGGCTTCTGTCAGAAAGCACTTGTTGGCATCTGCAATAGTGTCTGGGTTTGGTGTCTGTATATGAGATGGATCCCCATGTGGGGCAGTCTCTGGATGGCCATTCCTTCAGTCTCTGCTCCACATTTTGCCCCAGTATTTCCTTTAGAAAGGAGTCAATCTGGGTTGAAAATTTGGAGATGAGTGGGTAGGCCCATACCCCATCCTAAGGCCTTGTCTAACTCACATGGGCTGTGACTGCTAATATAAACCTGTATATGGTCAAAAAAAAAAAAAAACAACCAAAATCATCATGGATTTAAAAATAGCCCAAGAAATAACCACATCTGCTAAAGAGCTATTTGCAAAGGATGGCTGTTTTAGAAAGAGTCATTTTCTTCAGAGATGGTGTCCCTGGGAAAAGTTTGCTAATAAATTCTAGAGAACAAAGGTCACCAAGTTTTCACTGGTGGTAGATCCTGTAGTTCACAATATTGATCTGCTAGACAAGGAGTACCCTGTGGTTCACGGGGGAAAGTAGCACCCATTTTTGCATGTTTGAGACTCACTACAAAGAAAGAAATTATCACCTGGAACTGGGAACCTTATCAAATGCCCATTGGCCAAAAAAAAAAAAAATCACAGGGTCTAGGAAGGAACCACCTAAACTAAATGGAAAAATAGCTAAATTGGTTTTAAAATGTGTATATTTATTTTCACAGATGAATGCTGGACTCTCACTTGAAAAGAGATCTCACGTTCTGTACTGGCCAGTAGTAAATATAGACTTATAAGTGGTCAAAGCATTGAGAATAGTCACTGCTTAGGGTTAATCCTTAAACAGACCATCTATCTCTCTGTGTCACACACACACACATACACACTAACACATGTATGTGCACATGTGCATACATACACAGACACATTAACACATGCATATGCACATGTGCATACACACACACACACACACACACACACACACACACATACACAAAGAGGTTCAATGAAAATTGTAGAAAATGGGTCATAGTATGTAAGCATCAGGGGATGAGATGGAGTGCTGGAAACAGTGTCTCCCACGGCATGGCTATCGTACTTTTGAATAGATGTAGACTGTGATTAGCTCACAAAACCCTATGTAAGATATCTGTAAGCAGAATAGGATGGATGCAGAAGCATGAGTGATTAGCCCTAGCTGAGGGTCTCTATGCAGTTAATGATTCCTGAGAAAGGAGAAAACATTTTCCTCAGTTTTTTTGCTATTGTAAGTTGTCCATCAAGTGTTAAATAATCCATCCATGCACATGTAAGCAAATTTAATTGAACATAGTAGGTGTCTTTTAAAAAATATACCTGAAAATCAGATGGGAACATATCAGGAAGAAGAATTCAAGAAGCTGCGAGGTGGAGTAATAAATAAAACATGTTATACGTAAGTATAAAATTGGGAAAGAATATAAAAATGTATTTAAAATATAGTTAGAACCTCATTTATGCCCATTAGCAATTCAAGAGTCTATCATCATCATACTTGTTAGCCAGAATGATTCCTCATCCAATCTCAAGCTACATGTTTTTCATACTGAAGCCAGTAGTGAAGACAGAAATTCAGTATCTCTCTTCATAAAACTTCATAGTCTGAACAGAAAAGTCCCCACAGCAATTGGAATAGACTATCTTGTGAGAATGTATCATTCTTCCAGTATTTGTTTACAACCTCCTCATAGTCCTATGAACTATGGAGCCTGGAAGCATTTAGAAAGATTTTAACCTTTTCATAGTGATGTTTATAGGACTCTAAACTTGAAAAATGACATTGTGGGAACAACACTGAGGAAAACTGTGGGCTGTAGTAATTATTTCATTCTCTTCTATGATCTTGGAAATGTCATGTTACAGATTTGAGCCCGAGTTTTCTTCTCAATAATATAGAGATAAAGCCTAACCTACAGAGTTATTGCAACATTCAACATCCAAACAAAATAGTGTATGAGATTTATTTTATAATTGCTAAAATTTATTCAAAAATGAAGTGGTATTATATGAAGGGAGGGTGCTAATCACTTCAAAAAGAGTTACTGGAATACCAACAATGCAAAAATATTGTTGCTAAGAGATAGGCCATTAAACAAATTAATTATGAGTCTGGGCTATGGTTTAATGGTAAACATCATTGCTTAGAATGAAGAAGGGCCTGACTTGAGCAAAAGTAGAAAACATTTTTATTTAAAAAAAAAGATGTATGTACAAATCCCTAGTTCCATATTTCTGTTAGCCTTAAGATTTTATCCTTCAAATTTTTCCAGTCACTCTGCTACTCTTTTTATTTATTTAATTTTATATTTTTTACTTATTCACTTTATATCCCACTCACTGCCCAATCCCTGTCACCTCTTCTCACAGTCCTTCCCCCACTTATCCTCCCATTCTTCTCTGAGTGTATCAGGAACCCCTGTGTATCCATTCAACCCTGGCACTTCAGGTCTCTGGGAGAATAGGTGCTTCCTCTTCTGCTGAGGCCAAACAAGGCAGCCCAGTGAATAGAACATATCCCCGAGACCCATCCCCTGGACAAGCACAAATCCCTAAGATTATTACTAATATTCTGTTATGCTCACAAACAGGAGTATGTTGCCCTCTGAGAGGATCTACTTAGCAGCTGACTCAGATAGACACAACCAAAGAGTAGATGGGGATTGGATACACTTATAGAAAAACAGGAGGAAAGGCTGCAGGCCTTAAAAGGGATAGGAACTGCACAGAAAGACATACAGAGTCAACTAACATGGACTCTTGTGGCTCTCAGAGTCTGAACCACCAACCAAAGAACATATGTGGGCTGGACCTAGGCTTCCCTGCTCCAATTTAGTAGAGGTGCAGCCTGACCTTCATGTGAGTCCTGAGCAACTGGGACGGGGCTGCCACAAAACCTTTTGCCTGTATGTGGAATATCTTATACACTCTGCTATCTTTTAATAATGACTTTGTTATAACAGAATCTTATTCATTTATCTTCTCATTTCTCTTAATTTCCAACCATTCTGTTCAATTATTAACGTGAACAAATGGGAAAGAAGAATTCAAGGGCAGAGAGGTAGAAGAATAATAATAAAAAGCATGTTATGTCATACAAATGTATAAAACTGAGCTACATAACTCCCACAATCAAAAAACTCTACAAGATAAAATAAATTAAAATGTAAATACTATCATAAAGAACTCGTTTCTTTCAATGTGAGCTACACAAAATTACTAAGACTATGTTGCCTAAAACACGACACATATATATTGGTATGAGAATAGGACTATACAATAGATCAAAAAATGTAGGGGAATTTAATATAAAATATTTTAATTCAATTTATATAAAGGAAATATATTTATCCACAGAAATATTAACTTCCATAGAAGAAAGAAATAAATGGAAAATTGCTTTAAATGTTTTTATATAAAGAAGACAGAAATAATTAAAAATCATATCAAGGCTATCTTAAGAAACTGATTTATTACAACGTGGGCTCCACAGGAATCCTGGGACTACTTAACCTAGGATATGACACATATATGTTGGCCTGAGAATAGGCTTATACAGTAAATAGAAGGATATTTAAATAAAGTTAAATATAAGAAAGGATATCAAATTGTTTTATATAAACAATAAGGGAAATATAATATTATTAAATTTAGATAAATAGAGATTAATTATGTAACCTATTCTAAAACCAAAATATTTTATCATCATACTTGAGGTTAAATCTCATCACGTTGGTATAAAATTTTATATATTGATATAGGCTTAAGGTTTTCATTGCTATGAATCTTTACATGGTCCTATAAATTTTAAGACTTGTTATTTTTAGGCATTATGCTCATACAACTCATTTAAAAATACAAGGCTTAATCCCAGTCTTTTAATAACTACTATTATAAACTGTTTAAAATATTCAAGTTATACAAGTTAACAATCAAACTTATGGTTATATTTGTTTCTAATTTATTTAAGTACAATGAAATGTTTTCAAGATTATTCAAATCATAAAGAACTAAATATAATCAAGGTCTAACAATTTAGTTATGCCAGATAGATAGATAGATAGATAGATAGATAGATAGATAGATAGATAGATAGATAGAAGTCTTCAAAAGTGTCATATATCCACAAAATATGACATTTAAGGTTACCTCATTATTAAAAGATCTTTTGACTATGAGACATGTCTACTCCTGATAATACCTGCACCCCACATTTCACTTCAAAGAGCTAATGAATATCAATGTGGAGCTGCTTCAATGTGACAAACTAGCCACAGGGCAAAAAATGCCCTAATTCTACCTGTAGACAGAATGCTGGCCAAAAGAAGGACAGATGGACACAAGATAGTTGACTACTAAGCTTTGCCAAGAAAAGATAAACTTCATACATCCTATTTCACTGAAAGTCTGTCAGATGTTCTGGGCCAGAAGGCTAAAGATAGACATTACAATGTTATAAAAAGTATTAGAGACTGCCCAAGCAGTTAACTGTCTCTATAAATTGTTTAATTTTGGAAGCTATGTCTTTGTAATTCAGATATTATTTATTTCCTTCTCAAATCTCTGACAAAGTTATTAACTAAATAGTTAAATCGTTATAGTCTCACAATTAAACTTAATTTGTTTAAGATTTAAAAATATGTTCAAGGTCTAAAAAGATAGTTATCAGATAGTAATACAAGTTAAAATTAAAAAAAGTTAAGATAAGAAATTACAAACTCATTAAGACAAATGATAAAACACTTTATCTAAATTGCCAAATATAAGAATGAAATTATAAATATATATTATACCTCATTATTTTTATACTTGTTATAATTATGTTGAATTTATATCTGAAAGAAAAGCATCCTATTTTGTACTACAAGTGGGAATTTTTTAGCTTTGTTCTTGCTGTCTATTGTAATGCTAAGTTTCGGCCCCCAAGACCTAAGAGACCCTGTCTCCAAATTATTTCAGATAGTTAAGTAAAGAGGCCAAGATCCATTAGTTGGGTTGGGCAGAAGAGCTATAGTTGGTGTTCAGGTTTCCCCAGCTTGGTGTTGGAGGAGAACCACAAAGATAAAAAGAAAATAAAGGAGGAAAGAGAAGCAGCTATAGGTCAGATAAGCCATTAAAACATGCCTCCGAGGGCTGTCCAATTGCAGAGAAGAACAGCCCAGATAAGACATAATAAATAATAACTTGGTGTTATCAATAGGAAAGCAGATCCTAATCAAGTAGAGAGTAGGCATTTGCCCAGCACTTCTGCTGTTTAAGGCTTACTATAAAGTTATGTGCCATTTGTCTGGGAACTCAATATTTAAGGGCAGGGTAGAAATCTCAGATTGGGATTAAAACTTTCTACAACAAAGAATACATGAAAATATTTAAAATGGAGTTAGAACCTCATTTAGTCACATTGGCATTTCAAGAATCTGTCATAATCAGTCTTATTAACATTCCACATCCAACATCTGGCTACATGTTTTTCATACTGAAGCCAGTAGTGAGGGCAGAAATCCAGTATCTCTCTTAATAACACATTGAACTCTGAACAAAACCCAGTGATTTTGTTTTCTTTTCTCATTCTAATATCTGCATTTAAGGTGCATTTGTTTGGCAATAATTATATGTACATCAATATGTCATGAAAATAATTGGGAAATTTCCAAAGGTCACTTACTAAAAGACAAAAATTTCTAAAAGTATTAAAATGTTAGTAATAAATGGACAAATTATTCACAGTCCGTGATACAGAAGAATCCCAAATAGTTCATTAATATGCAAAGAGCTTTTGAAAATCAATAAGAGACAAGACAAATGATCTAGTATAAAAATGGGAAAATTTTTGAACAGTCTGCTAAAAGAATAATGCAAGTGGGCCAATAAACATGAAAAACAGCACCTTCTAACATGTAATTAAGAAAATGCAAATTGAGTTTAATGGATCTTTGTCACTGGTCAAAATAAATCAGAACCCGAGAAAAGTAAATTTAGAAGTTGTAAAGAGAACTATGTCTGTCTTAATTATTTCTGATATAACATACTTGTGAAACTAAAAGACATCCTAAGAGGTCAATTTTATTACATCACAGCTTAAAAGGATATACCATATTTAAATGAACTCTTTGCTTCTCCTATACATGTTAAATATGCATACATGTACATTACGTATCCATCAATATGAATACCTATATACTCATATTTTGGTAATTGCATTTTCAACTTTTTGTCAGAGAGATATTAATTGTATACACACACACACACACACACACACACACACATACATACACACACAAGTATCAAGTATGGAACAGACAATGGCTGTTTGTATTTCCCACCACCGTTTTCACTGAGTTATTTCAGAAGACACCTTTAAAACCAATCTTTCTTTCTAAGATCAGAACTAAATGAAGAAAAATGAAAAGGCACATGCATGCAGTTAGCAAATGCACTTTGAATTATCAATAAGGTCACATACAGATAAAGTGAATGTTATCTACAAAGAAATTGAGTTCCTTGAGTAGTCACTACTTAGATTTCATCCATTAAGGCAGATATTTTTTCTGAGACTGTATATGATGTATACTTCTTGGGCTAACACTATTGAAAAAGTCAAAAGCAATAAGCTTAGAAACATATTCCTGGGCAATTTTATCTAACAGTTGCAGTCTTAAAAATAAGGCCTTTCAAGAGCACTTCTCATATGTGGGAAAGTAAAGAAAGAAAGGAAGGCCACTGTTATTCTTTTATATCTCACTCTGTGAAAGGTAAAAAATTCACTGTGGTAATCATAGATGTTCCTTCCCCACAACACATAGTTCACTCCACTTACACATAAAACAAAGGAACTCCAAGAATTACTCTTAAATACAAATTGTAAATAGAACTTCCCGTTTTGTTTATGACTTTAGTTCATAGAAAAAAGTTGAAAAATTTGCTCATTTAGGAATAATCAGCCAATGTCTAAGAGTTGAATAGATTAGTAGATATAATCAGACCAGGTGTTGAGGCAACTGTTGTTATTCCAGAATGATCATAAAATTCAGCTTTACTTTTGTGGTATGCTTATAGTATTTTAGTAATGATAATAAATAATTTAGTAATGCAATAACAAGAATTTAGAACATTTGCATGTAATTGGTGTTAATTTTTAAAAAGAACCAATACATTTCTCATTTGCTCCAATATTCCTTTCTCACATTTTTGTCTAACCCACACCTAGACACGAAGCCTGAATATATGTAATTATTTTTATTATCACTAAGAATAACTGGTCATTGAATAGACACCATCTTCTTATTAATAGCTGTCCATGAAATAATACTCTTATGATTTCCACAGTTTAGCAAAGAAACTGATGAACCATTTCTCAAATATGACAGTGTGATATCGCTATCTCACTTAAAAATGCTTCTGAAATTGATTACTACCGCCTTAAGACTTCATTCTAAAGCGATCATCATGCCTGTGAGTACTTAGTTACTTTTTAGTGTATTCATTAGACTAATTTCATACTCAAAGGCCATTAATAATGCTGTCTCAGTTTTAGGAAATTGGCAATACAAGGCTTAAAATATCAGTACAATGAAAATGTTTCAGTCCTTAGGGAAAAATGTACAATGACAATATAATGAGGTTCCTCACATATATCTAGGTAAAAATCTATACGTGCAAAACAGCATGTAAATTGCATATCTGTTTTTGTAATTAACATCAAAATAGGAAATTACAGCAAAAATTCAAACATCAGTAGCAGTTTTCACTGTATCAGATGATGTCTTGGTTTATATATTTTTCATTTCCAGACACAGCTTTATAATATTAAATGTATCCCATGAATTCATTTCTTTGGTTCTAGGATAATTAAATATTTTAATATGAAGATACACAGTAGAAGAATCTTAGTAGTTTTTATTTTACATCTAACTAAGAAGTTATCTATCAATGATGTTGTGTTTCACTGTTACCCCTCTTTATTACCTTCCTGAAGTATCTGACTATATTTGTCTAGACCACAATTTCATGTTATATTTGTTATATTAGATTTATTAATTATAGTGTATTTTTGACTCCTGCTTAAGGTACAAATCTTTTCATGGTAGAGTGCATGTTTCATCAACTGAGGCACCATCCTTGAAATCAAAAAGAGAAAAAAAGCCCATTTATTGAGATTAGTGGAATTACATCACTGAGATCTCCAGCAGGTAGGGTGCTTTTTAACAAATCTAGTGGCCTAAGTTTGATGGAATCCATATTGTGGAAGGAAAGAACAGACTATTCAAGTCGTTCTCTTTCTTCCAAGCCCACATAATGACAATTCCTACCCCAGGCACAAAAAGAAATTGATAAATAAGAAAGCAAAAGGTAATAAAATAATGAAACAGGGATTTTCTTAGTTAGGAATTCCACTGTTGTGAAGATACAACAGGACAAGGGCAACGATTATAAAGAACAACATTTAAATCGGCCTGGTTTATAAGTTCAGAGATTCACACCATTATCATCATGGCAGGAAGCATGGCAATGTCCAGGCAGGCATAGTGCTGGAGTGCCTGAGAGTTCTAAATCTTGTTCTAAAGGGAAACAGGAAAAAACTGACTTCCAGGCAGATAGGACAAGAATCTTAATGCTCATCCCAAGAGTGGCACATTTCCTCCAACAAGGGCACACCTACTCCAACAAGGACACACCTCCTAATAATGTCAAACATTTTCAAACAACTCCCGGGGTCAAGCATTTTCAAAAAACACAGGGATATTTTACATTATTTTATAACAAAATCATATACATAGACTAACTCAGACACTGAATATAACACTTAAATATTGAATTGAAGAGTTATTTAGTTCATGAACAGATACTACTTGAGTGGACATATATATACGTAATTAAAGATAGTCAGTTTTCAATACAAGGCAGCATATCCCAAGAGGATGGGATCATGTTAACAGATGAAATGGTGTGCACAGTAAAATTGAGAGATTCAGAGGTGAGAATGGAGGTGCAGAGGAAATTTCTATCAGAGCCCAGAAGCTGAAAAAAGGAAGGGTTATATACTATGGTGCAGCCGAGTCTACCTAGGAAGTTCCAGGTCATTCCTGGATAAAATTTAAGATGATGTTTCAAATATGTACATCGTCAGGAGTTATAAAGAAAGAGCCTGGCAATCTAGGTCCAGCTCTCATTCTTACCTGCTGAAAGAATAAAAGCTGTAAGATGACTCCTGGCAGTTTTGTATCTTTCTAGGACTTGGTAGATTTCTCTCTCCCTCTTCTCTTACCTCCTGAAATTGTAAGCTCTGATGTTTTATGTTCTGGCTTGTAAATGAAGCTGGTTATTATCATTGAGATAGTGTTTTTATGGCATAAATAATGAGCTCAAACAGGGGAAGCGGCATTGGGTGGAATTACTGCCTGAGCTGAGATGGAAATAATCAATATGTCCTCACTTACAAATCTCATCTGCATGTCAACTCCGTCCTCCTGGTTGTCTCCCTACAGATTCATTTCACTGGAGGCCCAATAAAACATGCGGGTGGCATTGATCTGTTTTATTCATAGCCAGAGATAGAAATGCATCATTTGAAATTAATAGGAGGGCTTGTGTTTATAGCTCAGCCCAGAATGAGTAGCTTGCAATACAGCCCATTAAGTGAGGTCTCATCCACACAGAAGAAGTGACCCTGGGGATGTGGTATCGGGGAATTGTGTTTGAATTTCTCTATGATATCAGCCTGTTTCAGGTTTTTGTAACAAGAACATTATACTTACTCATTAGAAAACATCTTTAACCAGAAAAATACACTATGATTTCTTCCTAGATGCCATCTACTAACTGTCTCCCCTTTTTCAGTAAAATAAATAATATCGATATTTACTCCCATAAAATGGCAAGGAAACATAGAAACCATCACTATTACCAACCTGATCATACTGATGATGTACCCTTTTATATATAGTGGCCAATTAAACTCAACATATCATGTATGAGATTTTAACATATATCTATATAAAGAAGAATTTGCAAAGTTTCTTCCTTTTATTCACATTTTCAGTAAAAAAGTCTACTAAAATTAATCCTCTTAATTCAATTAGGGGACATAGTTTCAATTCTTGCAGTAATCTGTGACATTTCCTGTTGAATAGTTTTCTAAAATAAAGAATTCTTCCTTAGAATGTCCTATAACAACATTTCACCACAGATATACATTGCTTTTGACTCTTATCGTACCACAGCCACTTCTGTGGTCATTGAGTTTTTATGAAATGAGAGATGTGATATGTGAGACACATGTTTTGTTTAGAGCTGCACATTGGCTATTCTCCTCTGCAGGTTGACCAGTTTGGGTTCTGAAATAGATGATTCTGAACCCATGCAAATTCTGAGAGAAAAATGGAGTTGGGCAGAAATTAGGGATAATGGGTAGGAAGTGAATTGGTACTAGGTAAATGGAGGTGAATTTAATCAGAACACATCTATGTATAAACATATACATGTATTAAAAAATCTCAATAAAAATGTCCTATAGTAAATTGAAAACAGGGGATCCCAAATACTTATTTTGTTTTCCATATACTATAGTATATATTCTTCTGTAATAAATTTCTATTAGTTAGAACCTTTATGTTTCCTTCTATTAAAATTTCTTTATTATCTGGCTAAGTAATATAGACCCTGTCCTTATCAGAAATGTCATATATGCAGGAGAAACATCACTGCTTGTCCACTGTCACTCAAATCTCAGAGATAGGCATTAATCCCAGCAAATACATTTCAATATAGTTTCTATCTTCTTGAGTATTGAAATATTGAAATAATTATATATTATTGCACAGTTATAAGAAACAATGCAGTTGGGCTAGAGAGACGGATCAGCTCCTAAAAGCTTAGTTCACCATCTAAAACCAAAGAAACAATGCAGTGAACCCACATAAATATTTTATTCAGTAACCTAGCAGTAATTATGCAACTGAGGGTATAGTCACAGCTCCACAATAAACCAGTAGAATGTTGGATTACATTTGGCACCCACTAGTAAACACATGTATATAAATATACTTATTGTGATATGTACATCACTGTTTTCCAATAGCCTGTGTATTTAAGAAGCAGAGGCCACTGGGAGGTCTTTCATTCATGAAGTAAATGTCATTGAAAGTGATTGTAGATGTTCACACATCCTCCTTCAATATTGTTTACATTCTGACTATAAAAAGGAGCTTTGCATTCACTTTTGTCTCTCTCCAAAATAGATTAGTTTATCCTAGAATAAAAGTGTAGACACTTATACACATACGTGCGTATGCGTGTGCGTGTGCGTGTGCGTGTGTGCGCGCGCACGTGTGTGTGTGTGTGTGTGTGTGTGTGTGTGTGTGTGTGTGTGTGTAAAAATTTTTCTTAGTGGTTTAGAAGGTCCAAGTAATCATAAATTCTAAGCCTGAAATCCTCACTGTATATTTTGGGTCGTGCCATTCTTTACTACTGTTTGTAAGTTTCAACAGATCGTATGCCTGCAACTTCAGAAGGATAAGTACTGGTTTGGATGACTCCCATAACCCTAAACCCTTTCTTTTAGTTCACTTTCATCTGCTGTTCACATAAATCTCCCTAGGGAAAAAGGCAAAATAAAAAATAAGAAGACACATCCAATATTCCAGTTTTTACCATAGTGATCTTTTTCTACATGCAGCAAAGAAATAAAAACTTTATTAAACATTGGATGTTCTAATTTTACTTAAGGTAGTATTCCTAAAGGTATGTTCACTACTAATTTTTCTTTGTGTTACTTTGATTCAATAAAAATTTATGACAGGACCTCGATTGTACAGTATGATCAATAGTGGTAATTGTTTCTAAAATTACTTGAGATAATAAATGAGAAACTATTTGAACTTATTCAGGCTTGTAAAAATGTGTATGTCCATTTTTGCCCATTAGATGTTCTTATAGCAGCGCCAATTCAGTTTAACAGTTTAACAACCTTTGAACTATATGTTCTAGAATCTAAGTATAATTACATTGGGATAAAGGAAAATGAATGAAGCTTCTGTAAAAATGCAGTTTCTGTCATAAAAAATAAATAATAATTATTATATTGTCTGATGGATGGCAACAGATAATATTGAAGAAAGAAAAAGAGGGATATGTAATCTAACGAAGGATGAGGGTCGAAAGAATTCAGCCCTGAAAATGACTCTAACTAAAGCAAATGTATTCATCATATTTCATTATTGTGAGGATATATTTGACACAATCAATCTAAAGTAAGAAGGATAGGAGCAGTAGTCATGGCTCCAAGATTAAGAATTAACACTCCTTCAATCCTTTCTCTAACTCTTCCAAAGGACTGCATTCTCAGTTCAATGATTGGTTGCAAGAGTCTGGGTCTGTATTTGTCATGCTCTGTCAGAGCCTCTCGGTAGACAGCTATCTCAGGCTCCTGTCAGCATGCATATAAACAACAATACCAACCAACCAGAGCTCCCAAGGGACTAAACCACCATCCAAAGAGTACACATGGACAGACCCATGGCTCCAACTGCGTATGTAGCAAAGGATAGGCTTGTGGGGCACCAGTGGAAGGCAAAGCCCTTGGTCCTGCCAAGACTAAACCTCCCCAGTGAAGGGGAATATCAAAGCAGGGAGGCAGGAAGGGGTGGGTGGATGGGTGGGAGAATACCCTCATAGAAGTGGGAAGGATGGTGGGTTAGGGGGTTTATGGACAGGAAACCAAGAAATGGGATATCATTTGAAGTGTAAATAAAACTAAAAGAATTAACACACTGCTTTTAGTGTCTAGGATCTTTCACCTATAGTTGACATGCAAATTCAATTCCAAGGAATGAAAAAGATGCCTCAGGCTTTGGCAACCACATATAGATATGTGGACATATGTACACATACACACAGACATACTTAAAAACAATAAAAATTAAAATTTATAGGACATATTTTGACTGGGGTTTTTGGAGCTTTGAATGGTCACTTTTACTGCCCTGCTATGGCCCTGTGCTGAGGGACACTCACAGCCAGCTGTGTGAGAAAAACATAGACGGTCATTATAGTGGCTGAATGATATAGTAAGAGGACCAATCAAAGACTCATTTTCCAGTGACTTGAAATGTTTTGGCTTTGAGTCTCTATCATTGCCCAATAATACCTCAAAGTATGAATCTATGAATGGATCAATCCATTGATTATGTCAAAACTCTAATGTTCTTATCACTTTTCAATACCAACAGTAATGGGACCAAACCTATAATCATAAGCTCCATGGAACATTTTATAACTAACTATACTATAACCATATTTCTGTGTGTCTCAGTCAAAACACAAACACTGAGAAACAGACCTAAAATGGTTCAAACTAAGGAACTATAAACTTTCAAATTCATGAGAAAATAAAATGGAATTAAGGTAAATTGTGTTAGACAAATGTAAATAACGCATGTCCTAGAGTAATAAAGTGTGTGTATAGAAAAGCAGGTTCATACCACAAGATCAAGGCCTAATTTAGGGAAATGTCAGATTTCAACCTGTGCCCTATTGTCAAAAAGCACAACTGAGGGCTTTCAAGCGATCTTTGTAAGACAGTGTTCTGGGGTGAATATAACAATAGGTAGAGTTTCAGAAAAGGAGACAAGGTGAATACCTATTGGCCATGGAATTACCAGAATGCAAATGGACAGAACTAGCAAACAGGACTAGCTGAGACAAGCTGGCATGACAATGAGTGGAGAATGGAAAGTACAGAGGTTTCAGTAGAATGAGGGCTTGCATCGGGAACCTTCAGAACACCAAAAACCTTTAATAGGCAAAATTAAGACACCAGCATGAATTCGTTAATTCTGATTTTCTCCACTGACTTGCTCTGTCATCTCAGACAAATGAAAAGCCTGCTCTGTCCCCAAGTACTGTTATGCTAAATGTGTCCAATGATTTCACCCCAAAATAGAATCCAAATTTCATGTTTAATTTAAATGATAAAATCAAGGTTGTTTATTAGCATCTCATAATCATGTAATCACATGATTGGGTAGATTCCAGATATGTCATCATTCTGTGTAAGAAAACTGGATTCGATTTTGGGACTGAAGAGATGGTTTAGAAGTTATGAGGGCTTCCTTATCTACCAGATGATCTGAGTTGAGTTCATAGTGCATATTTTGGGTCTGTCATACCTTTGTGTAACAACAGCTATAGAGAGTGTGATGTTATCTTTTTGCCTGCATGGGAGACAACGTTCATGTATGTGGTACACACACACACACAAACACATGAGAGAGAGAGAGAGAGAGAGAGAGAGAGAGGGAGAGAGAGAGACAGGAAGAAAGAGAGATAGGTAGAGAGAGAGACAGGAAGAGAGAGAGAGAGAGAGAGAGAGAGAGAGAGAGAGAGGGGAGGGGAGAAACACTTTAAAAACAACCTTTTGGTAAAAAAAAAATACTTGATTTGAATCATAATTCCATTCTGTATTTTCCTCTGTCTGTCTGCTTAAAATTCCTTGCCTGCTCTCACTGTTCTCATATTTTTTCTTTAAGTTTTATCTTTTTTCTATAATGTTTGGGACAATAATCTGCATGTTTAGGTCCCAAAATGGGAAAAACAGCATTAAAGTGCAAATTTAATGTTGTTTTCTTTAATGCCATAAATAGATGGTATATTTTCATTTCTGTATAAATTTTATCCATAGCAATAAGTTTCTATTTCTCTACATTGTAGCTTATTTCTACCGGTAGGTAATAGGTGTCTCTGTATCTGATTTTCCACAAAGAGCAGAGGAAATAGGGTGATCACTCAAAACAGTCAATCATTCAATTATTTCTGTGCCTGTGGAGAGGGACAGAGAACCAACTGCTAGTTTAGAAACAGCCTATAGACACCTTTACTCCAAAAGAAAATAAGATACAGGGAGATCACCAGATGGAACTCCCTCAATCTAAATGAACACATAAACTCTTAATGGCTTCTGGTCTTCCCAGTTCCGGGAAGTTTCTATGATGGAAATCTTTAATGCCTGCAAACTAGCTTTACTTTCTATTTGACCGAGGCCTTTTACTGTCTTTTACTTTTTAACAGGTGGTGTAAACTTAATGGATACTGCCCTCTGGTTCAAATTCATCCTGAATTTAATATTTATTTTGAAGCTGAATAATATTTTCTTATTTTTATAAAAAATATCTAATGAGCCTTTAGTCCAAAGGAAAAGGATCAGATTTCCCTTGACGCTTTAAATTCATCCAAAGAGTGAACTAGGTAGTAAATTTTTCAGGAATTACATTCTCCTCTGTTTGTCAAGGTGTGGGAAAAATCAGCATTCTGTTGCACGTTTGATAATCTAAACTTTTAGAATGAAATACACTTGATTTCTCTAATAAAACCTACTTAGTTAAATTTCTGCTACTTTAACATTTTTGGAATGTGATCCAATCGAAAGCTCTATGAAAATGCATACAATTCCATTTGCCAAATCTGAGGGAAAGAATCTCTTTATCTCCCCCCCACTCCAAACATACAGCTTAATCTTTTTCTCCTCATTATAAAGTGTTAGTTTAATAGTTCTTGAAAACAAACAACAGTTGAACGCAGTCACAAAGAATAAAGGCCATGCTGCTTTGTTTTTGTCAACCCATGCAGGGAGTGGGTGGTCATCTAGAAAGAGTGACTCCAAGTTTGAGCAAAAGTCCTCCATCAGGTTAGCCTGTTGGGAAGTCTGAGGGGCACATTCCTAATCAATGATTTATATGGAAAAGTGCAGTTCAGTGTGGACTGCAGTGACCTGGATAGAAGGCCCTGGAATATAAGGAAGCTGCTAAGGAGAGTAAGAATCATCCCTGCATTTTTTTTCCAGTTTTCTTTCTAATTTCCTGTTTGAATTCGTGCCCTGACTTCTCTTTATTATGGACAGTAAGCTGTGTGCTAAAATAAAACATTTCTTGCTCAAGCTCCTGTGGGGTCGGGAAGGCATGCAATTTAGGGAGCCAGAGCAGAACAAGAGTAAGGTCCAGGTCTGTCCAAACACCAAAAATCTCATCGCAAGAACAGCAGGACTGATCCCTATTTGGTCTGGACCTGCATGTACCAGTGCCAGCATGACCCTCACCTCTGCCACTCTTGAGATAGCTAAGTACGCTGGTAGTCAATGTACAATTTTAACTTCCTCTCTCCCTATATTGATATGTACAGCAAAAGTTCCTTTTCATTGTCCAATCTAGCCAATGGTGCCTGGTTACCGAGGGCAGAAGCAGACTCAGGCCCTCAAGCTGAGCTGCTTTCTGTTTTGTTTTGCTTTGTTTTTTAACTTTAAAACTTTTATTGGATCGTTTAAATTTACATTTCAAATGGTATCCCATTCCTGGTTTCCCTTCCAAAAACCTGCTATCCCCCTCTCCCTCACCAGCCCACCCACCACTAAGCCATGACATTCCCCAACACTGGGGCATCAAGCCTTGACAGGATTGGTCCTGTCCTGCTATTGATGCTCAACACGGTCCATTCTCTGCTACATATGCAGATGGAGCCATAGGTCCATCCCTGTGTTTTCTTGGGATGGTGGTTTAGTCCCTGGAAAGTCTGGGGGATCTGGTTGGTTGATATTGTTGTTCTTTTTATACAGAGGCAGACTCACAGTCAACCATTGAACTGAGAACAGGATCCCCAATGGAGAAGTTACAGAAAGGACTGAAGTACCTGACAGGGTTTGCAACTCTTTTTTTGTTTTTGTGGTTTTTTTTTTTTTTGTTTGTTTGTTTTTCATCTTTATTAACTTGAGTATTTCTTATTTACATTTCAATTGTTATTCCCCTTCCTGGTTTCCGGGCCAACTTCCCCCTAACCCCTCCCCTTCCCTTTCTCTATGGGTGTTCCCCTCCCCATCCTCCCCCCATTACCACCCTCCCTCCAAAAAATCACCTTCACTGGGGGTTCAGTCTTGGCAGGACCAAGGGCTTCCCCTTCCACTGGTGCTCTTACTAAGCTATTCATTGCTACATATGCAATTGGAGTCCAGGGTCAGTTCATGTATAGTCTTTGGGTAGTGGCTTAGTCTCTGGAAGCTCTGGTTGATTGACATTGTTGTTCATATGGGGTCTCAAGCCCCTTCAAGCTCTTTCAGTCCTTTCTAAGATTCCTTCAACGGGGGTCCCGTTCTCAGTTCAGTGGTTTAAGGATTGCATCTGCCTATGTATTTGCTATATTCTGGCTGTGTCTCTCAGGAGAGATCTACATCCGGTTCCTGTCGGCCTGCACTTCTTCGCTTCATCCATTTTACCTCGTTTGGTGGCTGTATATGTATGGGCCACATGTGGGGAAAGCTTTGAATGGGTGTTCCTTCTGCCTCTGTTCTAAACTTTGCCTCCCTATTCCCTCCCAAGGGTATTCTTGTTCCCCTTTTAAAGAAGGAGTGAAGCATTCACATTTTGGTCATCCTTCTTGAGTTTCATGTGTTCTGTGCATCTAGGGTAATTCAAGCATTGTGCTAATAGCCACTTATCAATGAGTGCATACCATGTATGTCTTTCTGTGATTGGGTTACCTCACTCAGGATGATATTTTCCAGTTCCATCCATTTGCCTATGAATTTCATAAAGACATGGTTTTTGATAGCTGAGTAATATTTCACTGTGTAGATTTACCACATTTTCTGTATCCATTCCTCTGTTGAAGGGCATCTGGCAACCCTTCTTTTGATTATGGTGTTTATCACAGAAAATGATGCCTAACCAATGTAATGGTCAAGTTACATACTAACAGAGGTCAGAGTTGTCTCAGTACTCACATGATCTTTTTAAGGGCTGATGCAAGTGAGAGTCATTTCCTCACCTTGTACTTTATTTTCCTCTGAGTAAAGTAGAGTTAATAAAGAACCAATTTATTATTACATATGTTAAAGATAATTAAAGAACCTGTCAGTAATTCCCTTAAATAATTATTGCAATCACAGAAATCGGTGAAAAAACACGTAGGTGTTGGAAACTCCTCTCTTATATATGTTATACTTCTGTGCTGTGGACTCTGCCTTGAGCTATATTTTGTCCTGGTTCTGGAAAAGTTTTACTAAAGTTGACATGCTATTAAAGCATAGTCAAGACACCTCTTCAATGTGGGAGAACTCATCCTTTGTTTTCCAACAGCCTACTCATACCCAGCATTTACCAATTTCTCTTGACTTTAGGCTATTCTTCCACAGTGGCTATAATAAACTTGAGCATATATAAAAATATTTATTCTTTCATTTGTATATCGTATGTGACAAAGACACATTTGCTCTTCCTTTCTTTTTTTTATTTATTTTTTTTTATTAACTTGAGTATTTCTTATATACATTTCGAGTGTTATTCCCTTTCCCGGTTTCCGGGCAAACATCCCCTTCCCCCCTCCCCTTCCTTATGGGTGTTCCCCTCCCAACCCTCCCCCCATTGCCGCCCTCCCCCCATAGACTAGTTCACTGGGGGTTCAGTCTTAGCAGGACCCAGGGCTTCCCCTTCCACTGGTGCTCTTACTAGGATATTCATTGCTACCTATGGGGTCAGAGTCCAGGGTCAGTCCTTCCTTTCTAAAGGTCAAAAATTTTGAGTTAGAAAATTGGTTGTTAATATACTTGTGAAAGAAAAAAGAGACATGAGTTTCTACAGACTTTCTCTCTGTCCTTCCCTTACATTAGCTCCTCCTGTTACCAACTTCAGAACTTCTCCAAGCAAAGAAAGGGCAGTAATGTAGAAATCTCTCTATCCACCCCCCACTCTCTCTCTCTACTTCTTTCTACCATGTCCATCACTGTCTCCTCTATGCCCTCTCTCTCTGATATATACCCATCTGAACTTTCTCAAAAATACACTTTAGAAATAAATGTTCAAAGAATGGTGTGTACTATACAGGTCTCCAGAAATTTTCTAAGTTCTTGAAGCTAATGGTGACATGCTGTGAAACTCTAATGGTGTCACAACCAAAATATTAACATTGGCATATGCCAGGTAGTCAGCAGATCTTGCTCATGTCTAAGTACTTTTGTGTGTTCACGTGTGTGTGTGCATGTGTGTGTGTTTCTATGTGATTAAATCCCATGTATAGAGGTATGTAGCCACCATTTTAATAAGAAGACCTCTACTACTGCTCAAGCATTACAAAGAAACCACTTCACAGTGCCCCTTCTTTTTGGCTGCCATACTGTAACCTCACACTAGCCTTCAGGACAAAGTTCAAACGTCTAAGTCTCATTGTCAATTAATTCCAAGTTGGACTTAGCTTGCACATAAAATGCTCTGATATTTATATGGCTTGATGTGACTGTAGGCAGAACTGCAATTAATTCCAAAGCAACATGTAAATGTAAGCACCTGCTAACCCTGTTCTTATGATTGACGGAAATTAGGTCAAATATTTATGGTCATCTTTAATCTCTCCAGTACTCTTTGTTTCTGTAAAACTGGAATTACAAAATGGTATGCAAAGACTTGGAAAATGAGGAGTGTTCCATTTCTTTCAGATTTATTTATTTTACTTCTAATGTCTGCATTGATTAGGCAAAATAGTCTCAGAATAGGACCACCTTCCATAAAGATGTAGAGTTTGAAATTTCCCAAAGAATTGTTTCAGCACATTATATTGAGCATAATATGATACTTTTTTTCAAATATAAACCAAAACCCACTCTGAGACATCAGCAATATTTTACACTGTAGTACTCATTCAGATGCAGTTACAAATACATGTGTATTTTATCTCTACTGAAAGAAAAGTGAGAGGTCAATTACCAAACCGCATCACAATTTCGAACTTTCAGTATGTTCTATGTTTTGTCCTAGCTTGTAGCTGCACAACCATGTTAAAAATCTCCTTTGTGCCTATTTTTTGGGAGCTTACATTCTAATAGCACTATCATGTGAGATCAACTCTTGATAGTGCCCACTTCAATGTGTCACAATAACTAATTAGGTAGTGAATGGGCAGATACATAGAAATGAATAATTATAGAAAAATGCAATATATTAAGCTAACTTTTATTTTTTTGTTTGCTTAAATCTATTTTTGAAAGTTCATTAATTAGCTAGAGTTTCATAAAATACTGTTTGGTTTGTAATAGAATCTTGAAGTCAAAGGCTAAACTGTCTGAGGAGCTTTGGAGAATGTCATTGTTCTGAGCTAGTATTGTATGAACAGCAAATATTTAGCAGTATCCATATACTATTTCCAACTATTTCTAAATGCCTCCAACTCAAGTAGCATAAAAGAAAGTGTTTATTTCACAAAGCTTATTATCAATTAGCCTACAGAAAGAGAAGTTGATATGCTCTTCTGGACAAGAGGTCCTTGGAGACTTGTACAACCTATAGGCAGGAACAGTGTTAAACTCAGAAGATTGCAACCTTTGTGTGGTATGTGAACAGAGAAAACTCCTATTAGTGGCTTTAAAGCTAACTAGTTTTAGTTCCCCGTAAACTCAGTTTGATAACATTATTGTTCCAGGGAGGGAATTGGACTAATATACGGATGTTGTTGACAATTTTCCTATACTACACATTCTATAGGTTGGTGTACATAGCAATAGGGAAATATTAATTGAGGCAGATCTTTTATTTGAAACTTATACTGAATTCCCAATCCTCAGCCATTATGCTTCCATTGTTGAAAGACAAATGTTTATGTAATTCAGGTCCTTCTGAGTCATCTTTCAACCAAAGATATGTAGCACAGTAGCAAAGCACAGATTTACCCTTTCTTTTTATCTACTCTTCCCATCAGAACATGTTCTGAAAGCTCTCTCTCCTGCATCAGAGCACAGGTCATCACAACTGTCATGCAGCTTGCTCTGCTGGGCTGCCTAAGTACAGCTTTCACATTCCTTGCTAGCTTTAGACTGAGATATAAGCCTCTGTGCTAGGAAAACAATGTCTGTAGGGCATGCTTCATTTTCTTCCTTGTTTTTCTCAATGCTTTTCCTAAATACATCTGCTAAGCCTTGCTGCTTGCCTTTGTTCCAGCTCTTCCCCATTTTCTAGGATTCACTCCTAGGCAATACTGCCATATCATATCCAGTGAATACTCTTTCATTTTTTCCAGAAAAACAAAATGCTATAGGAACTGAGGGAATGGCTCTGTGGGTAAACCACTTACAACACATGAACCAGGAGCTAAGTTTGAATCCCCAGAAGTTTGGAGACACAGGTGTAGAACATACATCTGTAATCTAAATGCTTGTACAGGAAGATGAGCGTTGGAGACCCAAGAAGAATCCTCTTAAAATTGTAATATATATATATATATATATATATATATATATATATATACATACATACATATATATATATACCACCAAAACTAGATAAGATGGATGAAGCTAAGAAGTGCATGCTGACAGGAACCTGATATAGGTCTCCCTGAGAGACACAGCCAGAACATGTCAAATACAGAGGCAAAGGCCAGCAGCAAACCACTGAACTGAGAACCGGACCCCCATTGGAGGAATTAAAGAAAAAGCTGCAGGGGTTTGCAACCCCATAAGAACAACAATGCCAACCAACCAGTGGTTCCAGGGACTAAACCACTACCCAAAGACTATACTTGAACTGACCGTGGGCTCCAAGTACATAGGTAGCTGTGAATAGTCTTGTTGGGGCACCAGTGGAAGCGGAAGCCCTTGGTCCTGACAAGGTTGGACCCCTAGTGTAGGGGATTGTTTGGGGGGTTGTAAATGGGAGGTAGATGTGGAGGGGAAAACCCATATAGAAGGGGAGGGAGAGGGGTTAGGGGGCTGATGGACAGGAAACCAGGAAAGGGAATAACATTTGAAATATAAATAAGAAATATCCAATTTAATAAAATGGAAGAAAAAATAAAAATAAATTAAAACAAAACAAAAAATTTCAGGCCAGCTGGCCTGGTATAAAAATGTTAAATCGTATATCCTGGTCCATCATGGGAGATTTCCACATACAAGTCTCCATTCCCATACAGCAGTGTGTGCATATTTCCATATAGCACCCTCAAAACACATCATGCACAGTTTTTAAATGATGCACTATAAAAAAATCAACTTGCCTTATATCCCATTTATACATTAACTATACTGCCTAATTTAGACTCCTTGTTTTATGGATAGATTTTGATTGTTTCAATTCGATCCTTTTCACTGCATTTTTCACTGCCTCTGTACACTCTATATCTGTACACATATCAGCTTTACATCATTAAGTTACTAACAAAAATGTGATCTCTCATGTAAGTGACTGAAGAATAAATAGAATACAAGGATATAAGTAAGTTAGCATATGTAAACTTTAAGTATTTACAAGATTTTTTCCTTTCCCCTTGCTTTAATAGCAGAAACTGTAATACATAACCCAAAGTGGCAATTGTGACTGAAAAGAAACACAAAATGGAAAGTATTATAAATAAGTCATACCCATTTGTGTATGTATAGGTATATGCTACATGTATGTATTCATGTACACACATGTGTGTGTGCGTGTGTGTGTGTGCGTGCGTGTGTGTGTGTGTGTGTGTGTGTGTGTGTGTGTGTGTGTGTGTGTGAAGAAATTCCTGTATATGCATAAAATGGGAGAAAATTGCAGTCTTCTTGCAGAAGCAATAGTTTTGGTCTAGGCATGCCATGACACACACAAAAAACATGCCTTTTCATCAATGTTATTTCAATTACGTGTGTTTATCAATATGGACACTCAGTATTGGACCTGACAACAGGAAATATCACCAGAATCCCCACCCCCACTATTGGGTGTGAGCTTCTACCCACGGTGCTCCAGGAGCTCGAAAGAAAAAGGAGAAAGAATTCTAAAGTATTAGAGTAGGGCTGTTTTTCAAGTATGCTTAGGGGAGCAGAGAAATCCAATCTGGATTTCACAGACCATTACATCTATAAGATACAATTGGATGTTAGGAGGAAAGAAAAAGAAGGCTTCTGCAGCATGTGTGTGGTAAATTCTAGTTTAAATAAAATTGCATTTAACCAGTTTCCCTACTACAGGATTTCTCAAAGACTATAAAGTGATAATATGTTTTGTGACTCCCTGACATATTTATAATAAACATACTTATTTTTATCTTTAGAAACAAGTAAATCCATGGGGCCTATAGTCCAAAGACTACACTTGGGATTAAAAGTCAGATACACAAGTGCATAAGGTGAATTTTCTTTCATCTATCAGATTCTTTTGTGACCTTGAGTAAAACACTTAATCACTTTAAGTCTCTATATACATATAAACTCAAATTTATTTATACATTGCATCAGCGCCTTTTCTGGCAAATAATACCTACACTTACTTTTTATTAGCCAAAGACAAAGTACCAATCTCAAAATAGATTAAGAAAATCTTAACATAATGACTTTTAATTACATGTTTCAGAAAATTCATAACATTTAAAAAGTACTATAGCCCTGGGAGGCACAAAATACTACTGATGTCTGTAGTCTCAAGACAATCTGTAATTAAACTGAATAAAAGGTTGAGGAGTCTGGACTCTTATATTATAATTATCAAGGTCAAAGGTCATTTAACCATTTCAGTGGCTATAATAATGCTCTGGAGTTGAAACACAGTAATTTAAAAAGAACAGGCCTGAAAAGTAGTCATTATTGATCATATTACATTATGAGTGCCATCTATTACCTAAATCTACCATAAGACTTATCATCTACATGATAAAAAATTAGACTTCTGGGGCATAGTCCGAGTATGGGAAGCATGTGGAATATGCTAGTTTTTGTACATAGAGAGCTGGATAATTCATAGATGAAGAAAAGGGTGTCTACACAATTCTTTAGAGAAACTGAAGAATGAAGCTCATGAGATGACATCACAGCCAGCTTCTCCTTGTCCTGCAAAGCAGGGCTCACAGCCTTACATATCACAGAGGGCTTTTCCTAATGTGAAGACATCACACAGTTTAAGCAGCTCCACTTTGAAGTCTCGCAGCAAGCAGTGAATCTCGGACTTGATAGATCCAGTTATTAAAAGTCCGTCCGTCCTAGCAATCTGTTTGCCTGCCTTTCTTGCTGTGCTGGTAATTTTGCAAAAACTGCTGAATCTGCTCCAGACCTCACAGCAGATTGTAGACGGAGTAAATGATGTCGGTGGGTTGTCTATCAACGTTTAGGAAAATCTGCAAGCACATTCGCCCTTTCAACTGCTCCTTACCCTCTCATAAGGAGATATTCAGGAAAGGAACGTGGGGAAAATTTCATTAAACAGGTAATTGTTCCTGTTTGTATTTTCTGTTGATGATGGCAGAAAATAGCCACATACTTTCAACTCCTTGTTATCTCATTCTGACATAAGCTCTGGCTGCAGTCTTCTTCGCGCTGCTATTTTAGAGGAAGGAAGCTTGACTCAGAGACAGCTCCCTGGCCTGTGAGATTAAGGAAGTGAGTGTGTAACTGGGAAGGCATCAGAGATTGATTAAAATGAGAGAGGGGAAGAGAGAGTGAAATGTATGCATTAAAGGCTAAGGATGAAGTAGCAGAGCAAAAAATGCCAAGGGAAAGACAGATTCAAAATAAAAGAACAGAACTAAAATTCCTCAAAATAAAACCTTTTTCTGACTATTGATAGATACAAGAATAGATATATTAGATTTTTCTTTATATGTATTCCTATTTAACTATGTATTTTTGTATAAATTATTATTGAATTGCTGAGTACAATTAATTGAGAATTACACCCAATGAGCATCTCCCATCGTCAGCACTGACACGGATGTTCACCATATGGCAGATCTTAAACTTCTCGTTCCCACAGCAGACACTCACCTCCTCAGCAAGAATCTATTCATCCCATTGTTAATGAGGCTTGCTCTATTTTTTCTTTAAATAAGGAATTATTTAGAACTGACAGTTTAGAAAACTGCTGGCATCTTGGAAAGGCATATTAGTACTGCAAGTAACCTTGACCATTTTGAAAGACAAATTTTTTCATGAATTAAAAATAAGCATTTAATAATAAGCAAAATCTCTAATCCTCTTTCTAGTTAACCTACAAATTTTCACAGGTTCCATGCTAGTTAAACATAATTATTATGCAAGATAACACCAGAAGAAAAAAATATGAGGTAAAATAAAGACTTCAGTCCTTCCCAATAAAAAGAAACAATGTTGACTTTGTATGTAAGCAGGCTACTTATAAACTGTGTTGAAAAAGCAAGCAGGGAATTCGAATACTCTTTAAGTTTAATATTTGTTTAGTTGTTAAAATTTCTGGCAAATTGTGGATGCCAATGACTTACACTTTTGTTGAATCAGAATGCATGATATCAAGTTTCTTTAGAAAGACTCAGACTCTAAATAAACATCAAGTGAATTATTTTCATCCAGGAACTACAATTCCTAATCCTGTCGGTAATTTTGTCTTGCTGACTCTCTGACCTCCACCATATGGACATGGCCTCATCTGCTAACTGAAATGACTTTTCTGTCATAATACTGACTTCAATTTGTGGTCTCTGTCAGGCATATCATGTTGAATCACCCTTGTCTCAACTCTGTCACCACCTACAAGCATAAATGGCAAGCAGTCTCAACAATTGCATATAGATGAGAAAGATGGGATCATAACACCAACCTTAAATCATCACAGTGAAGTTTGGAGCCTCTACAGTTATGACATAAAGCAGTCAAATAGGACAATATTATGGCAGACAGGATTGCTGAACAATGAGTTCCAGTACACCTTCTTTAAAAAATGTCTAAAATCACAGCATAAAAAGGACAGTTAGAAAAATTATAGAAGATTATTAGAGTAATGTTCTCTTGCACACTGATGCTTTTTATATTGCTCTACCTGGACAGCCTTGATCTCAATTCCTCTTCAAATTCAAAATTTTAGAGTCAAAGCTTTGCAACCACTTCTGCATCTAGCGTAGTGTCTGATGGATCTACCACAAGTGCTTACCAAGTAGGTGATAATTCAATACACATCTTTCATTAAGTACAGCAGGTCAATATAGATGATTCTAAGACAGTTTTACTCATTTTCTGCACACTGAAATATTATTTTATAGCTTTTCTATAAGGGCTCAAACGTGATCTGCATATAAATCACTTACAACAATGACTATAGGTTTTGGTACTTTTATCCTATAGATCCACTCTTATTCAATAATCTTGAGACCACCTTTACTCTAGATCACCACTTCTTTGATGACAGTTGGCACTAGTATTGTCCTTTTTCTGGAATCAAATAGGACACATTTTCTCAGTGATGGGGCCTTTGCATTAAATGAAACCTTGGTAGGAAAAGATTGATAAACAGAACAAAATACAAAACTGTTTTTTTATCCTGTGAGCTGAATCTTGGCTTTCCCTAAGGATGATGCAATCTAAGTCATAACATCTATTACCTCAGAATGCAACTTTATTTGGACACATACACAACTTTCAAAGAGAAAATAATGTTTACAGCCATTAGGATCCTTCCTCTTGCTATATGGCTGACTTCTTTAGAACACTTGTATGGGCATAGTCAAAAGATAGACCTTAGGTGAAGTTTTGTGTTGTGGTTTGAATAAGATTTCCTCCGTGAAATGAAGCCATTACAATATTTGACCCCTGGTTGGTAGATGTTTTTGACAGCGAAGAAGTTCCCACCTCACTGGAGCAAGTATGTCACTGAGCTTAGGCACTGTGGTTTCAAAACATTTATGTTCCTCTCTCTGTTTCCTGTTTGTGGTTGGACTGTGAGCTATAACCTGTTCCTGGGCCATGACTCTACTTAGACAGTGACTCTCTCAAACCGTAAACTTAAATCCTTCCTTATTTATGTGGTCTAGCTTATGATGATTTATCTATCATACGTACAGGAAAGAAACTAAAATAATCAAAGGCCATCTGTCTTACAAATAGAGTTTTTATAGCACAGTTCATTCTACCATGTTGAACTTACAACAGAACCCTCGAAAAACTGTAATAATTCACACTTTTGTCACTACATAACCTACTCTGTTGTGCTGTATAATATTCACCCAATCATATTAATGTATATCAAGCCTACTGAGATGTCTTAACATAGTAAACAAATTTACAAACACAGTATTGATACTAATTTACTGAACTATGCAATACTATCATACTTTTAAAAGAGCTATGGTAGAGAAGACATAGTCCATAGACTACAATCTACTACTGCTATTTTGTAGATGGTCAAATTACCTTATAAAGATTTATGTTGTATCCATATACTTCATATTCTTGGGAATAGTCAAAATTGGCCAGAGAGATTAATTTTAATAACTGTCTATCTATCTATCTATCTATCTATCTATCTATCTATCCATCTTTCTATCCTTTATCAATTTTCAATGGGTATCATTCAACGATCAGATCCATAGCTGTGCAAATTGATGAGAATAAATAAATAAATTATTTAACCCTTAATGTAATGTGACTATTCCCCACAACCCATCCCCTACCCATCCTCAGTATTGTTGCTTAGAAGAGATCACAAATGCCAGCCCAAGTTACTGTATCCAGCAAAACTTTCAATTAACATAGATGGAGAAACCAAGATTCCATGACAAAACCAAATTTATACAATATCTTTCTCTAAATCTAGCCCTACAAAAGATAATATATGGAAAACTCCAACACAAGGAGAGAAACTACACCATACAGAAAGCATGAATATAATTTCCTTGCAATGAAACAAAAAGAGAGACAAACAAACATAATTCCAACTCTAACAATGAAAATAAGAGTAAGCGACAATCACTATTCCTTAATATCTCTCAACATCAATTCAATTCCCCAATAAGAAAGACATAGGCTAACAGACTGGATATGTAAAGAGGACCAAGCATTTTGCCTCATGTAGGAAACATACCTCAGAGACAAAGACAAATACTACCTCAGAGTAAATGACTAGAAATCAACTTTCCAAGCTAATGACTCAAAAAACAAGCTGGAGTTGCCATTCTAATATCAAATAAAATTGATTTTCAATCAAAAGTAATTAAAAAATATAAGGAAGGACATTTCATATTCATCAAAGGAAAAATCCACCAAGATGAACTCTCAATCCTAAATATCTATTCTTCAAATTCAAGGGCACCTACATTCATAAAAGAAACCTTACTAAAGCTCAAGGCATACAATGCACCTCACAAGATAGTAGAAGGAGATTTCTACACCCTATTTTCATCACTGGACAGATTATGGAAACAGAAATTAAACAGAGACGTAGAGAAACTAACAAGTTATGAACCAATTAGTTTTAAGAGATATTTATAGAACATTCCAGCCTAAAACAAAAGGATATACCTTCTTCTCAGCACCTCATGGAGTCTTTTCCAAAGCTGACCATATAACCAGTCAGAAAATAGGCCTCAACAGATACAGGAAGAAAGAAATGATCTCATGCATCCTATCAGATCACCACACACTAAGACTGGTCTTCAATAGAAACGATAATGACAGAAATCCCACATATACATGGAAGCTGAATAATACTCTACTGAATGACAGCTTGGTCAAGGAAGAAATAATGAAAGATATTAAAGAATTCTTAGAACTTAATGAAAATGAAGATAAAACATTCCAAAACTTATGGGACACAATAAAAGCGGTACTAAGAGGAAAACTCATAGCTCTGAGTGCCTGTAGAAACAGGAGAAAGCACATGTCAGCACCTTAACATCACAACTAAAAGCTCTAGAACAAAAAGAAGCAAATACACCCAGGGGGAGTAGAAGGCAGGAAATAATCAAACTCAGAGCTAAAATCAACCAAGTAGAAATGAAAAGGACTATACAAAGAATCAACAAAACCAGGAGCTGGTTCTTTGAACAATCAACAAGATAGATAAACCCTTAGCCAGACTAACGAGAGGTCACAGAGCGTATATCCAAATTAACAAAATCAGAAATGAAGAGGGCAACATAACCACAAAATATGAAGAAATTTAAAAAATCATCGGATCCTACTACAAAAGGCTATATTCAACAAAACTGGTTAATCAGGAGGCACTGGATAATTTTCTAGACAGATACTAGGTACCAAAGTTAAATCAGTAACAAATAAACCATCTAAACAACCCAATAACTCCTAAAGAAATAGAAGCAGTTATTAAAAGTCTCCTAACTAAAAAAAAGCCCATTTCCAGATGGGTTCAGTGCAGAATTCTATTAGACCTTCATAGAAGACCTCATACCAATAGTGTCCAAACTATTCCACAAAATAGAAACAGACAGAGTACTACCAAATTCCTTCTATTAATACACAATTGCTCTTATACCAAAACCACACAAAGACCCAGCAAAGAAAGCAAACTTCAGAACAATTTCCCTTATGAATATTGACACAAAAATACTCAATAAATTTCTTGCAAACCGAATCCAAGAACACATCAAAATGATCATCCTTCATAATCAAGTAGGCTTCATCCCAGGGATGCTGGGATAGTTTAATACATGAAAATCCATCGATGTAATCCACTATATAAAAAAGCTCAAAGATAAGAACCACAAGATCATTTCATTAGATGCTGAGAAAGCATTTGAAAAAATTCAACACCCCTACATGATAAAATCCTGGAAAGATCACAATTCAAGGCCCATATCTAAACATAGTGAAAGCAATATACAGTAAACCAGTCGCTAACATCAAACTAAATGGAGAGAAATTTGAAGCAATCCCAGTAAAATCAGGGACTAGACAAATCTAACCATTCTCTCCTTACTTATTCAATATAGTCCGCAAAGTCCTACCCAGAGCAATCAGACAGTGAAAGGAGGTCAAAGAATACAAATTGGAAGGGAAGAAATCAAAATATCACTATTTGCAGATGATATGATAGTATACTTAAGTGACCCCAAAAGTTCCACCAGAGAAATACTTCCACAAGACAAACAATTTCAGCAAAGTGTCAGGGTATAAATGTAACTCAAACAAATCAGTAGCCTTCCTCTACTCAAAGGGTAAACATGCTGAGAAAGAAATTAAGGAAATGACAACCTTCACAATAGTCCCAAATAATATAAAATATCTTGGTGTGATTTTAACCAAGCAAGTGAAAGATATGTATGACAAGAGCTTCAAGTCTCTGAAAAAAGAAATTGTGGAAGATCTCAGAGGATGGAAAGATCTTCCAAGCTCATGGATTGGCAGGATTAATATAGTAAAGATGGCCATTTTGCCAAAAGAAATCCACAGATTCAATACAATCCCCATGAAAATTCCTACTCAATTCTTTATAGAGATACAAAGAGAAATTTGCAAATTCATTTGGAATAACAAAAACCCAGGATAGTGAAAACTTTTCTCAACACTAAAAGAACTTCTGGGGGAATCACCATCCTTGACTTCAAGCAGTATTACAGAGCAATAGTTATTAAAAAAAACTGGATGATATTGGTACAGAGACAGGCAGATAGATTAGTGGAACAGAGTTGAAGACCCAGAAATGAATCCACACACCTATGGTCACTTGATATTCAACGAGGGAGCTAAAACCATCCAATGGAAGAAAGATAGCATTTTCAGCAAACCGTGCTGGTTCAACTGGAGGTCAGCATGTAGAAGAATGTAAATAGATCCATTCCTATCACCATGTACAAAGCTGAAGTCCAAGTGGATCAAGGACCTCCACATCAAACAAAATACACTCAAACTATTAGAAGAAAAAGTGGGGAAGAGTCTCGAACACATGGGCACTGGCAAAAATTTCCTGAACAAAAAGCCATTGGCTCATGCTCTAAGATCAAGAACCAACAAACAGGACCTCATAAAACTGCAAAGCTTTTGTAAAGCAAAAGACACTGTCATTAGGACAAAACGGCAACCAACAGATTGGGAAAAGATCTTTACCAATCCTACATCTGATAGAGTGTTTATATCCAAAATATACAAAGAACTCAAGAAGTTAGATTCCAGACAGCCAAATAACCCTATTAAAAATGGTGTACAGAGCTAAACAAAACATTCTCAGCTGAGAATTATTGAATGGCCAAAAAAAAAAATACCTTAAAAAATGTTCAACAACCTTAGTCATCAGGGAAATGCAAATCAAAACAACCCTGAGATTCTACCTCACACCAGTGAGAATGGCTAAGCTAAAAATCTCAGGTGACAGCAGATGCTGGCGAGGACATGGAGAAAGAGGAACACTCCTCCATTGTTTATGGGATTGCAAACTGGTACAACCACTCTGGAAATCAGTTTGGTGGTTCCTCAGAAAATTGGATATTCTACTACCTGAGGACCCAGCTATTCCTCTCTTGGGCATACATCCAAAAGATGCTCCTACATACAACAAAGACACATGCTCCACTATGTTCATAGAAGCCTTATTTATAATAGCCAGAAGCTGGAAAGAACCCTGATGCCCTTCAACAGAGTAATGGATTTTAAAAATGTGGTACATGTACATTTTTTAATTGATAAAATGGGACCTCAATGGAGTACTACTCAGCTATCAAAAACAATGACTTCATGAAATTCATAGGCAAATGGAATGAACTAGAAAATATCATCCTGTGTGGGGTTACTCAATCCCAGAAAAACACATTTGGTATGTACTCATTGATAAGTGGATATTAGCCAAAAAGCTCCAATTACCCAAGATGCAATCCACATAGCACAGGGAGCTCAAGAAGAAGGATAACCAAAATGCCTATCCTCCCACTCCTTAAAAGGGGGAAAATATCCACAGGAGGAGATATGGAAGCAAAGTTTAGAGCAGCTACTCAAAGAATGGCCATTCAGAGCCTAACTCTGATGTGGCCCATATATATATACAGCCACCTAAAGTAGATAAGATTGATGAAGCTAGAAAATGCATGCTGAATGGGACCGGATATAGATCTCTCCTGAGAGACTCATCCACAGCATGTCCAATACAGAGGTCAATGCTACCAGCAAATCACCGAACTGAGAGCAGGACCCTCTTGGTGGGAATTAGAGGTTGTATTGGAAGTGTTGAAGGGGCATGCAATCCCACAAAAACAACAATGCCAATCAGAGCTTCCAGAGACTAAACCAGTACCGAAAATCTATACATGGACTGAGCCAGGACTCCAACTGCATATATAAGCAGAGAATAGCCTTGTTGGGGCACCAGGGGAAGGGGAAACCCTTGGTCCTACCAAGGTTGGACCCCCAGTGCAGGAGAATATAGGGGGAGCAATAAGGGGGATGTATAGGGGGAATACGTGTATGGGGGAGGGGAGAGAGAATTGGGGCTTGTGGACAGGAAACACGGAAGGGGAATAATGTTTGAAATGTAAATAAAGAAATATATCTAATAAAAATTTTATAAAAAGAAAAGACACGTGAGGGAATATAAGAACTAGAGGATGCAGTGGAATGTTGTAAAGTACAAATTCTGGACATAACTATTATACTTATTAGCTAACATGAGGTTTAATTACTTGTGTAAGATCTGTACATAATTAATCTAGCCAAAATTTTGGCATAGATGATAGTCCTAGCTCACTAGGCACTTTCCTAATTGAGAAGCTTATGGAAGATTCTCACTTGATATATAGTACGCAAAAGTTAAATTTTCTTCTGGCTCTCTATGTCTCTGCCTGTCTGTCTCTCTGTCTCTGTCTCTTTCTCCCTGTCTCTTTCTCTCTCTGTCTTTCTATCTGTCTCATTTAAATATATGGAAATCGATATAAAAGATAGAAAAATACATTTGAAAAGTAGTCTAAATTGCTCAATGTCACATGATACATTGAAAATCCTGAAAATGAAACCAAGTCTTCTGATCATGCACTGGATCTACTAATTTTAGAGATTAGAAATATAATGTCTTATCTTGGACAGTATACATACCAAGAGGAAACAATTTGTATTCTTTTTTTTTTTTTTTGGTTCTTTTTTTCGGAGCTGGGGACCGAACCCAGGGCCTTGCGCTTCCTAGGTAAGCGCTCTACCACTGAGCTAAATCCCCAGCCCCACAATTTGTATTCTTAGCATGAGCCCTACAAGTACTCTACAAATCTCCAGCCTGATCATGGCTACTGCAGTTTGTGGTAAATCCTGTTGACACTTGCCAAAATTGTGAACTCATTTGCTGATTTATGGATTATTTCAGTGTAATTTAGTATCCTAATGATTCTAGTCAAGAAGTATCAAATGTATTCTTCAAGCTTCTGATGGCCTTCAAAGAGCAAAACTAAAATAAATTTTTTCATCTCTTGCTATCATAGATAAAATTAAAAAAAAACCCACACATTTAGGCAATGATACAAGAGGTGGCTGTAGTTGGCAGCTCTCCACTCTGTCCTCTATATAACAGTTACTGCCACAATTTGGGCATTGTCTTGTTTACAGACAATCTATTTGTGTGTGTGTGTGTGTGTGTGTGTGTGTGTGTGTGTGTGTGTGTGTGTGTTGATTGTGATTCTCTATAATAACAAAACACAACCCTACATAGATAATTCTGTCTCTCTCTTTTAGTTCCATGCAAGTAAATTGTAATGCAATAAATGATAAATACTTGGTTAAAATATGCTAATTTTAACATAGACATGTAGGAAATACTGGAATCTAAAGTTTCATGAAAAGTTTTTATTACTATTTTCTGATTATCTTATTTATTTACATTTTAGTCATTTCCCCATTTCTGGTTGTCCTTCCCACAGTTTCTCATCCCATTACTTCTCCCCCTTGCCTCCAAGAAGGTTCTTCCACTATTTCTCCAGTCCTTTTCCTTCCCTGGCACCTCAAGTTTCTCGAGGACTAAGCACATCTTCTTCGACTGAGGCCAGACTAGGTAGATCCCTGCTGCCTATATGCAAGTGGCCTCATATCAGACTATGTATGCTTCTGGGTGGTAGCTCAATCTCTGGGAGCTCCATGGGGTCTTGGTTAGTTGAGAATGTTGGTCTTCCTATGGGGTTGTTCTACCTTTCAGGTTCTTCAATCCTTCTCCTATAGAGGTCTCTGACTTCAGTTCAGTGGTTGGATGTAAGTATCTATGTCTGTCTTAATCAGCTGCTAGAAGGGCCTCCAAGGGACAACCTTGCCAGGATCCCATCTGTAAGCACATCACAGCATAGTAGTGTCGGGTCTTGGTGACCCCCCCTCAACCTCTCATGAGATGGATTCCAAGTTGTCTTGGTATTTGGACCTCCTTTCCTTCACTCCCTTCTCTATTTTTGTCCCTGTAGTTCTCGTAGACAGGAACAATTCTGGGCCAGGAATTTTGACTGTGTGTTAGTAGAACTGTTCATCCGTTTGAGGCTTTGCTTATCTACTGGGGGCAGATTCTTCAAGTTCCCTTTCCCCAATGTTGAGCACTTTGGCTAAGGTCACCTCCAATGAGTCCTGGGAGTATTTCATCTCCCCTGTCTCTGGTACTTTCTATAGGGTCCCCGTGACTCTCCTAGGCTGCGTATTTCCATTTACTATCTTGGCCTTCTGGGCTTCTCTTCTGTCCTTTCCACCACATATCTGATCCTGTTACTCTTTTCCATAACCCTTCCCCTGTTTCATCCTGGTCCCTCACCTCCCTGTGTCTCCTGTGATTATTTCCTTTTCCCTACTAAGTGGGATTGAAGCATCCTCACTTGGGCATTTCTGCTTATTTTATCTTGTATCTTAGGTAATCTGTACATTTGGTTAATATCCATATATTAGTGAGTAAATACCATGCATGTCCTTTTAGGTCTGAGCTGCCTTGTTCAGGATACTATTTTCCAGTTTCATCCACTTCCCTGCAAAATTCAAAATGTTATTGTTTTTAATAGCTGAATGGCATTCCACTTTGTAAATGAATGACACTTTCTCTATACATTCTGTGGTTGGTGGGTTGTTTTCAGCTTCTGGCTATTACATAGAAGTTGTTATAAACATAGTGGAGCATGTGTCCTTGTTACTGGTATGGTGGGACATCTTTTGGATATATGCCGAAAAGCTGGGTATTCAGGTAGAACTATTTCCAATTTTATGAGGGACTACCAGATTGATTTCCAGAGTTGTACCAATTTTCAATTCCACCAGCAATGGAGTGTCCCCTGTTCTCCACAGCCTCACCACCATGTGCTGTCACTTGGGTTTTTCATATTAACCACGCTGATTGCTGTGAGCTGGAATCTCATGGTCATTTTGACTTGTCTTTCTCTGATTGCTAAGGACTTTGTACATCTCTTCAGGAGCTTTTCAGTTATTTGAGATTCTTCTCTTGTGAGTTTTCTGCTTAACTCTGTACCACATTTTTAAAATTTAGTATATTGGAGGTTAATTTCTTGAGTTCGTTATATTTTGGTAATTAGCCCTCTGTGGGACATAGGGTTAGTGAAGGTATCATCCCAATCCTTGGGATACACATTTATCCTATTTGTTGTGTCTTTTGCATACAAAAGATTTACAATTTCATGAGTTCCCATTTATCAATTGTTGATCCTATAACCTGAGCCACTGGTAGTCTGATCAGTAAACTGTCCACTGTGCCAATGATTTCAAAGCTCTTTCCCACTTTCTCTTCTGTTATATTCAGTGTATCTGACGTTATGTTGATCCACTTGGACTGGAGCTTTATGCAAGGTGATAAATATGGATCTATTTTTGTTGCCCTTCGCACAAACCACCAGTCAAACCAGTATCATTTACTGAAGGTGCATTCTGTTTTCTACTGTATATTTTTGTCTTCTTTGTCAAAGAAGTGTCCATAAGTGTATGGGTCTACTTTTGAGACTTCAATTCCATTCTGTTGATTGATTTTCTGGGTCTGTACCAATACTAAGCAGTTTTTAATCATTATGGCTTTGTATTACATCTTGAGGTCAGTGATGGTGATTTCCCCAGCAGTTCTTTTACTATTGAGAATTGGTTTGGCTACCTGGGGATTTGATGTTTTTCCATTTGAAAATTAGGAATTACTATTTTGATTTCTGTGAAGAATTGTGTTGGAATTTTGATGAGGATTTCATTGAATTTGTAGATTGCTCTTGGTAAGATTGTCCTTTTCACTATGATAATACTACCAGTTCATGAGCATGGGAGACCTTTACATCTTCTGAGGTCTTCTTTGTTTTCTATTTTCAGGGATTTCCAGTTCGTGTCATACAGATATTTAACTTAGTTTTTAAGAGTTACATCAAGATATTTTATATGATTTTTGACTATTGGAAAGGGTGTTAGTTCCCTAATTTCTTTCTCATCCTATTCATTATTTATATAAAAGAAGGTTACTAATTTGTTTGAGGTAATTTTACATTCTGTCACATTGGTGAACTTGTTTCTCAGCTGTAGTAATTCTTTGGTAAAAATGTGCGGTTTGCTTATGTACATCAATATATCATCTGCATATAGTGACATTTTGATTTCTTCCTTTCCAATTTGTGTCCCCTAAATATCCTTTTGTTTTCTAATTGCTTTATCTTGAACTTCAAGTACTATATTAAATAGATAGGGAGAGAGTAGGCAACATTTACTTGTCCCAGATTTTAGAGTGATTGGCTTCTAGTTTCTTATCATTTAATTTAATGTTGGCAGTTGGTTTGCTATATATTATTATTATTATCTGTTTAGATATATGCAAGGAATTCCTGATCTCTCCAGGACTTTGAAAATGAAGGGGTGTTGTAGTTTTTCAAAGGTTTTTTTCAACATGTAATGAAATGATCATGTGTTTTGTTTGTTTGTTTGTTTTGTTTTTGTTTTGTTTTGTTTTTGTTTTTTTTTTTTGTTTTTGCATTGTGTTTGTTTGCCTAGGGTATTACATTGATGGGTTTTCTTATACTACATCATCCCTAAATCCCTGGGTTGGAGCCTACTTGATCTTGCTGAATAATGTTCTTGATGTGTTCCTAGGTTTGATTTGCAAGAATGTTATTGAGTATTTGTGCATCGATATTCATAAGCAAAATTGGTTTGAAGTTTTTGGTCTTTGTTTGGTTTTTCTGTGGTTTAGTTATCAGAGTAAATGTGGTTTCAGAGAATGAATTAGGTAGTGTTTCTTCTATTTCAATTTTGTGGGATAGTTTGAAGGGTATTTATATTAACTCTTCTTTGAAGATCTTGTAGATTTCTGCACTAAAACCATCTGTCTTTGGGCTTTGTTGATGTTATTAAGTTTATATGTGACCATTTCTCTTTCCTTAGGGGTTATGATACTGTATAGATAGTATACTTGCACTGGATTTAACTTTGATAAGTGGTATCTGTCTAGAAACTCATTCGTTTCATATAGATTTTCCAATTTTGCTACGAATAGGCTTTTGTAGAAAAATCTGATTTTTTTTCACTTTTCTCGTTCCTGTTGTTGTTTCCCTTTTCATTTTTGATGCTCTTAATTTGGATGCTGTCACTGTGCCCTTTAGTTAGTTTGCCTAAAGGTTTATCTATCTTTTTGTTTTTTACAAAGAGACAGAACTTGGACATTTTGTTGGTACTTTGTATTGTTCTCTTTGTTTCTAACTGGTTGATTTCACCAAGTGTTTGACCATTTCCTGTCTTCTGCTCTTCTTGGATGTGTTTGTTTCTTTCTGTTCTAGAACACATAGGTATGCTGTTAAATTGCTTGTATGGGATCTCTCCAATTTCTTTAGGAAAGCACTTAGTGCTATGAATTTTCCTCTTAACACTACTGCCTTGAGTCCCATAAGTTTGGGTATGATGCTTTGTCATTTTCATTGAATTCTATATGGTCTTTGAATTTCTTTCTTTATTTCTTCCCCAACTAAGATATCCTTGAGCAGAGCGTTGTTTAATTTTCATGGGTTTGTGGGTTTTCTGCTTTGTCGTTGTTGTTGTTGTTGTTGTTGTTGTTGTTGTTGTTGTTGTTGTTGTTTGTTAGTGAAGTCTAGGCTTAGTCTGACATGATCTGTTAGAATGCATGAGATTATTCCAATCTCCTTGTATCTATTGAGAGTTCTTTTTATGTCTGATTATATGATCAATTTTAGAGAAGACTGAGGTGCTGAGAAAAAGATATATTCTCTTGTTTTGGGGCAAAAAGTTCTGTAGATTTCTGTAAAATCCATTTGGTCCATAACTCCTTTTAGTTTCACTGTGTCTCTGTTTAGTTTCTGTTTCAATGATCTATCCATTATCAGATTGGAGTCTTAAGGTTTTCCACTATCATTGTGTGTGCTGTGAGCTTTAGTAATTTTGTTTTTAACAAATGTGGTACCCTTGCATTTGGTAATTTTAGGATTGAGAATTCCTCTTGATGGATTTTATCTTTGAAGAATATGAAGTGTCTTTCCCCATATCATTTAATAACTTTCAGTTTAAAGTCCATATTATTGAACATTAGAATGGCAATTCCAGCTTGGTTGTTGGAAGCATTTTCTTGCAAACCTTTTGTTCAGCTTTTTAGTCTTTGTCAATGAGGTGTGTTTCTAGTATGCAGCAAAATGCTGGATCCTGTTTACATATCCAGTCTGTTTGCCTGTGTTCTTTTATTGGGGAATTGAGTTGATTGATGTTGAAAAATATTAAAGACCAATGATTATTAGTTTTTGTTATTTTGTTAATGATTGTGGCATTATGTGTGTATGAATCATTTCTTGTGTGTTTATTTGTGAACTCTTAACTTTCTTGTGATTTGGGAAGAATAGTTACCCTCCTTTGTGTTGGATATTTCAGTATGTTGGGCTGGATTAATAGAAAGATGTTTAAATTTGGATTTCTCATGGAATATCTTGGTTTCCCCTTTTATGGTAATTGAGAGTTTTGTTGTGTATAGAATCCTTTGCTGGCACTGTGTTTCTTAGGGTCTAGATGAGATCTATCAAAGATCTTCTGAATTTAGAGTATCTGTTGAAAAGTCCGGTATAATTCTGGTAAGTCTGCCTTTATATGTTACTTGGCCTTTTTCCCTTACACATTTTAATATCCTTTGTTTGTTCTGTGTGTTTATTGTTTTGATTATTATGTGATAAAATTTGTATTGGATATTTTTATTTATATTTCAAATGTTATTCCATTTCCCAGTTTCCTATCCATAAGCCCCCTATCCCATCCCACTCCCATTCTTCTATAAGGGCATGCCCCTTCCCTGACCAACCCCCTTTCTGCCTCCCATCTCTGACATTCCCCTACACTGGGAGTCCTGCTTTGGCAGGACCAAGGGCTTCTCCTCCCATTGATGCCCAACAAGGCTGTCGTTTGCTATATATGCATCTGGGGCCATGGATTTGTCCATGTGTAGTCTTTGGGTAGTGATTTAGTCCCTGGGAGCTCTAGTTGGTTAGTATTGTTCTTCTTATGGGGTTACAAGCCCCTTCAGCTCCTTCAGTCCTTTCTCTAATTCCTCCAACTGGGACCACATTCTCAGTTCAATGGTTTGCTGCCAGCATTTGCCTCTGTATTTGTCATGCTGTGGCTGAGCCTCTCAGGAGACAGCTAAATCAGGCTCCTGTCTGCATGCACTTCGTGGCTTCATCAATATTGTCTAGTTTGGTGGAGATATATATATATGCTAGATCCCCAGGTGGGGAAGGCTCTGAATGACTATTCCTTTAGTCTCTGCTCCAAACTTTGTCTCCATATCCCCTCCTATAAGTATTTTTGCTCCCTTTTTAAGGAGGACTGAAGCATCCAACTTTAGTCATCCTTCTTCTTGTGTTTCATGTGGTCTTGGGGATTCAGACTTTTGGGATAATATCCACTTATCAGTGAATGCATACTATGTGTGTATTTTTGTCATTGGGTTACCTTACTCAGGATGATATTTTCTAGCACATTCCTTTTGCCTATGAATTTCATGATTTCATTGCTTTTGATAGCTAAGTAGTACTCCTACGACTGTGTAGATTTCACATTTTCTGTATCCATTCCTCCGTTCAAAGGCATCTGGGTTTTTTGCAGCTTCTGGCTATTATAAATACGGTTGTTTTGAATGTAAAAGAGCATGTGTCTTTGTTGTATGTTGGAGCATCATTTGGGTATATACCCAGGATGGGTATAGCTGGGTCCTCAGGTAGTACAATATACAATTTTCTGAGGAACCTCCAGACTGATTTCCAGAGTGATTGTACAAGTTTGCATTTCCACCAACAATGAAGAAGTGTTCCTCTTTCTTCACAGCCTCACCAGCATATGTTGTTACCTGACTTTTTGATCTTAGTCATTCTGACTGGTGTGAGGAGGAATCTCAGGGCTGTTTTCATTTGCATTAAAGGTTATGCTCACAACCCAAAATATAAGAGAATTTTTTGATCCAATCTATTTGGTATTCCATAAGCTTCTAGTACATTTATGTACTTCTTTTTATGTTAGGTAAATTTTTTCCTATGATTTTGTTAATGACATTTTCTAGCTTTTTAATCTGGGATTCTTCACTCTCTTATATTTCTATTATTCTTAGGTTTGATATTTTCATTGTTTCCAGAAGTTCCTGAACATTTTGAGTTAGAAGCTTTTTATTCTTTGTTTGTTCTTTGAGCAAATTGGCAATTTTTCTACGGTATTTTCCATGCCCACAGTTTTCTCTTCTATGTCTCATAGTCTGTTGGTGATGCTTTCGTCTGTAGTTCCTGATTTCTTCCTTAAGTTGTCCATCTCCAGGGTTGTCTTCATTTATGTTTTCTTTATTGTTTCTATTTCCAGTTATAGATCTTGGACCATTTTGTTCAATTCATTCATATAGTTGATGATATTTCCATACATTTCTTTAAGGGATTTATTTGTTTCGTTTTTAAGGGCTTCTACCTGTTTGCCTATGTTTTCCTGTATTTCTTCAAGAGAGTTCTTTATTTCCTCCTTAAAGACCTCTATCATCTTCATGAAGTGGAAATTTTAGGTCACTATCTTGCTCCTCATGCATATTAAGGCCTTGCTGTTGTGGGAGAACTAGTTCCTGATGGTGCCAATAATGTTGCCTTCTGTTGCTTATGTGCTTGTGCTTGGACCTTGAAGTTTGGTTCTCTCTGGTGTTACTGGCCTAGGGATCTCATTCTCCTTGGAGGCAAGTGGAGCTCTGTGACCTGAGTTAGAGCTCATCTTCTTGAATGCAGGTAGTGTTGTTTCTTGCTAAGGTGGGCCTTCTGTGCACTTGGTTTGAACAGGCCTTCTGTGCTCCTGTTTACTCTGAACTTCCTGTGTCTTTGGTCACCAAAGGCCTCCTGGGATGCAGGTAGGCTGCAGTGTTTGTCTGAGTTGCCTGAAAATTTAAATATATACATGTACAGTTATTGGAAGCATGTTTACAATTTCAACTTCTTTAATACCACTTAGCTTGAAATACATAGAATAACATTATGAAGAAATGGCAGAGTCAATGTACCCAATAAATCTTAATTTAAAGGGGTTGTCTATGAGTTAAAACATATGATCAAATTTCCAGCCTCGAAAAAATAATACTTCACAGAAGATATTGGTATACCTTTGTATTACTTTCATTTAGTATTTAAGACATATATTAGGACCACGAATTTAAAGGCAACCCTAATGCTTATCCATCTTGGCTTTTTAGTATTCAGATAGTGGGTGAAAGAGTAAAAAATTACCTGTTAAACATCAAGCAACTAATTAAACTTAAGTCTCACAGTTTCTTTCTCCCGGAATAAATTTTAGTACTTTTCCCCAATAGGAAAAATGTTTGTTTAATTAAATATATTAGTGTATCACAATATATTAGTTGAAATAATAGACCTGTTCACAAACAGATGGTGGGTATCTGGTATTTAATCACACTTCTTGAGTTATAAGATCTGAAAATTCCAATTTTTTAATCTAGAGCTAATTCATACTGGCCTTCACAATGTTTTCTATGTGATTTTAAAATGTTAATCAGTTAGAAAAAATTCTTCCATGATTATCAGATAAATGTATTTTTGCAAATGAGAAATTGATTGATAGTCCTAATCTAAAACTCACCTATAAAGGGCACAGAGCACAGAATCCACCCCTGCAGCCATAAGCTTTCCAGCAATATGTCCTTGGTCCCTCTGTAAGCTGTCAAAGCAGACAATTGCCTAGATCGATGATGGATGGCATGTTTTAGGTTTTTACTTACCCTCAGCGGTCTTTGGAATGATATATAAAATGTCTATTTTTCAGTTACTGTCTGAGTCATTGCCTGCTTGCTTGCTTATATAAAGAATGGCAGGCCTCACTTGGCATTATTGTTGTTACAAGGTCCCACTTACCTAGCCTTCCAAGTCTTAGAATGAGGAGGAAACAGTTCTACCAGGTGCATATTCATTGCCCATTAATGGTACTCAAAGACGTAGCCAAATATGCCACACCCCATAATAGAATACCCAATCCACACAAATTTGTTCAGATTCACTCCAGCATTACCAAATTCAGAGTAGGAAATGAGGATGGTTCTTTTTCTTTCATGCTACAAGATTTTTTTCCTAATATTTTTTCTTACTACCTTACTTGGCCTTTAAATATCTCTTAGGTAATTGACTTATACTGCAATCAGATTCTGTATTTTTTAGCACAGATTTCTAGGCTCTTTCTTGTCAACCTCTCCAGTTCCTTTCTGAGTAAAGACTCTAGTTGAATGGCTCGCCCAGTTGCACATCCTTTTCTTCTCTTCCTTTAAGACACTTGACCCCTTCACCTCTAAGCCCATGCATGTGCTGTTTTCTCTGCTCGAACACCAAGTCTGTTGTCTCTACTTTATTCACAGTTCTCATTTTATATTAACTGCCACCTCCATCAGAATCTCTTCTGTGACTCCAATATAACATGTCAGGAGCCTTTCTGTTATTCTTCCCACAAGATTGCTTAATACACTAATGGGAATGTATTCTTTCATCGTCTGTCTTGCCTTTTAAACTTTCAGTTTCAAGGGGGCAGAAAGTATGCAAATCTTTCTGATGTGGCATCTCCTGAGTGCCCCTTCTAACATCCCAGAAGAGTCAATAAATACACACATTTTACAGAATGAATTAATCAACTCCTGAGAATGAAGACTAAAGTTAAGGCAGGGACAAACAAGGTTAAGAGCAAGAAGAAAATTTTGCATGGTGACTATAGATCATGTAAAAAGCCAGGCTGTTGAAAGACAGGTGGTGCAGTCAGCTCTCATACTGAAAGGAAGTGAAGTTATTAACCGTTCAGATACAAAATAACAAAGGTAAAGAGAACGGCACATTAAAGGGCTGGGTTGAAATGGTAGCTATAGGGACACAAACACCTCCATTAAATAGTTTTATGAAGTATGGAAACAATGTAACACATAGTGCCTCTCTTATCTTTATGAATTAGTATGAGATCACTGGTTACTAGGGTACTTTAAAAGTCTCTGCGAATGCTTTAAAATACATTAAAAAGTACTGTGGATATGGAGCGTGTATTAATTATACTCAGTGGATTATTGATATAATTCAACTTGTTTTACCAAATAAGATAAACTTTTTTTTTGTTTTGTTATATTTTTTGTGGTTCACTTTAGTAACACATTTAGTGGTTAAACAATGATTAAACTCTAAAATGTAGCAGTGAATCTGTGTTATTCTAAGTATTTTGGCTCCCTTTTGTCTGATAGGCCATTCTATACATGCAAATATAATAGTTATTGTGTGAGTCAGGATTTTCTATGCCAGTGTTTCTCAAGCTGTAGGCTGTGGCCCTTTTCGGATCTAATTACATTTTCACTTGAGTCTTTTAAGACTATCAAATCCACAGGTGTTTACATTCTGATTCAAAGCAGTAAAAAAGATGACAGTTATGAAGTAGCTATAAAAGTAATTTTATTTAATGGGTCACACAACAGGAGGAATTGTATTAAAGTGTCCCAGCATTAGGAAAGTTGAGAAACATTGCTGTAGAGTTACAAAACTAACAGAAAGAATCTCTCTATATATAGGAAAAGAATTTCCTAGAATGACCTACAATCTATGGTTCAGGTTTTCAAAAAATGACTTGATGTCAACTGAAAGTCCAAAAATCCAGTATTTATTCAGTCCACAAAGCTGGATGTGTTGGCTGGTTATCATTATATGTTGGTATCTCAATGAGGTAGGCTCTAAAGCCAATGAATGTATGAATTTGTTTGAAAGTCAAGAGAAAGCAGACAAAAATCAAAAGCTCCCTTCTTCTGTGTCCTAAAAAGGCTTCTAGCATCAGGAGTGGCCCAGAACACACCTGGATTACAGAAATGTCTTCCCATCTCTTTCCCAGCTCTCCCCAAAATATCTGAATTAAAGACATGTCTTTTCACCAAAGGGATCAGTATTAGAAGCCAATCTTGCTTCCCCAGATTAAACAATATTTCCTTAGAGTTGTGCCCTCCATTTTATGTTACAGTTCCCAATGTAGTCAAGTTCAAAAACAAGAATACCTATCACAGATCCACTCCTTTTGAACTTGAGATACAATCATATCTTCTATGTTTATTCATACATTTCCAAATGAAAACCATAACCAGATCATATTCCATGATATAGCTATCCTACACAGCTATCCTATACAAAATTGCAAACACATTGTATATTTAACCAGATCATAATTATGCCTAAGGTGATATGACTAGCCTTCATGTAACTACAAACCCATTATACTTTTAGACTAGTTAGCAATGTCTCTTGAGGACCGTTATTTTAATATCTGAAAATGAAATATGATAATCATATTAGATCATATGATAAAGAACTCAAGGAGAGAAAAGACAAATATCTGTATAAATGCATTCTTAACAAAGTACTACAGAAACATTTTTGTCAACTATAATCCTCTATTGTGCAACTGGTAGTGTGTCCTTATCTGGTATTTATAACTATCTTCCTCAACTATACATTCTATAGTTCCTTCAACCTTGGCAAACAAATATATCAATAACCTGTACTGACGTTTCACAAGTTTCATGTCTTAGCTGTTTCCCATGACTATTTTATGCCTTCAAAACCAGTACTACCTGGGTAACACTTTGATGACCAAGTTTGGTTGCCAGTCCTTGGGAACACTACCAGAAACGTGAAATGAGGAGGAAAGTTTATTTTGGACTATGGTTTCAGAAGAAGAGTTCATAATGCAGGGGAGGGCCAGCAGTAGGAGACTGAAACAGGAAGCTGAGAGATCATATCTTTAACTACAAACAGGAAAGAAAGCAACCAAACCGAAAGTGGGAAGAAACTCTGAACCCACGAGGTAAACCTCCAATGATTTACATCCTTTACCAAGATTCCACTTCCTAAAGGTTTCATCATTTCCAGAGACAGCGCCATTAACTGAGGATCAAATGTCCCAATGCCTGAGGCTATGATGAATATTACTTAGACTGCCACACTAGGTATACACAAGTCATTAAAAAGGATCCTTAACAAATATATGTTATACAAAGGGAAAATATGTTGTTACATAAATATGCTCTCTAAACATATCTATAAGAATTATTCTCTATAATAATATGTTTTCTGTTTATATTTTTGAGAATCCTTCATATTAAACCTAAATTCTAGGAAAGCGTCGGTAATGGTCGTCTCCCATGTACTTTAGCTACACTGACAATTGAATTTTACAGCAGTGACAGTCATTCCCATTGTTCCTTTTAGATTTATTTATGCTTCGTATTTCCATGATTCTGAGCTCTATGCCTTTCCTTCTGAAAGTCAGTTCATCAAGTACCTGATTTCTTCAGAGCTGTGTCTGAAAGCTTTAGTAACCATTAATCTAGGACTCTTTCCCTTTCATTTTAAAAACTCACGTTTCTCCAAGGAAAATTCAATCCATTTAATCCTCATTGATTGGCATTTAGTGCTGCTAGATGATGCTTTGTGAGAACTCTGGGTGTCTAACCAGCAGTTTGATCAATTTGGTATGCTTCTTGTCATACTAATCTTATTTTGCACCTGGAATCCATGTTTCCCCTGAAGTCATCTAACTTCATTTAAAACCAGTGTTATCCTTAATTGGACAGTGAAGAAACTGAGGCACGAGCTTCACTGACTTTCTTATATGATTCTTGACTATTCTTACTCTATGATAAACAAATTCCTGCATAAAAAAATAGCATTATCTAAATGTCTTACTTTAAAAAAGAATGTCTTATTTTACCTTTATAATGTCTGCACTTTTGTGAACTTGAAAACACTAAATTTTTCTAATACTTTTAAATATTTGTTTGAAATAAGGAAGTCAACACTTATCTTTGAAACATTTTATAAAAATATATTTAAGATGAATTATGAGAAGGTAGTGCCTAGATCTGATAGTTTTAATAAATAGAGCCTAAAAATGAAAATAAGGAGTAGGGAATAATGATACCATTTGAGAATATCATAAGATATAATTTTTGAAGTCTGAAATGGAGTCCATCTTATCATGTTTAATTTTAATACAATACTTTTATTATTAATCTGAGATTTCACATATATATACATATATATGTATATTTTTTTCATTATATTCTCCTGACTCCTTCCTCAAACTCCAGTCTAATCTAAGTCTAATTCTCTTAAATTTCCTCCTAATTTCATGTCATTTAAAAAAATATATGCATTGGGACTAATTAGAGGTGTATATATATGGGGCTCCACACTGGAACATTGGTTATTTAATATATATTTTTGCAATTCTTTGAAAGAATACATTTTTCTTATCCATCCAGTGCTCCCTACAGCATCATACTTAATATCCTCCTCCTGACTTTATGTACTTCTCTTTTAATCTTTTTAAAAAATTGATTTGTTTTTAAACAACTAAGTCCAATTACTGCACCCATAAACATGTAAATGCAAACTCACCCACTGGGAGATGAGGTGAATAAAAGTGCTAAATAAAAGTGACTGTCCTTTCCTCAACATGCAGAAGCTTGCTAAATGATAAAGATGGAGACACTTTCTGTGGGAATAAAAATAATGAAGGGTAGAGGTCTGGATGAGTAGCTGTTGCTGCCGCTGCTGAACTGTAAAGGTTTCCGTAGAGTCAGACTGTAGGGCAATGTGGTAGAGTGGAAAGAATTGATGGTAAGATCAGGTCCAGAAGAAGTAAAAGCACAGATGAAGGAACAACAATTTATGTAGGTAAAGGTAACAGCAGAAACCAAAATAGGGAAAAGCCTCTGAGAGAGCCAGGAGTTCTGTGATATTTTGTGGTATAATAAGTTCATTCTTGATATTCACATCAAATAGTAAGATAGCCTGTTGTTGAGGCTGTCACCAGGAAATGTTGAGTAATTTCTTTATGAAGTCCACATAAGGGTTTTGTTCCCTTTCTTGGTGTGGCATATTTGGCGAGTTTCAGACCTTTCTTTATTGATGTGATTTCAATAGGCTTTTGGGCTCCTTCAGTCCCAATTTATTCTGGTACATTTGTTGGATGGGCATCTATCTCCTTCTAGGAATAAGTTCCGATTTTATGGGCTGTACTAGAAAGATGGTGTCATTTGTCCTCTAATGGGCAGAGTCTTCCTGCTTCTGCATTTGTACTGAAAATATTTAAAGGGTACACACATAATGGAATCCTTAAGAGTATGGCACGGGTCCTCTAAAACACTGTTTATCGAATATGAATTAACTCAGGCTAGTCCAGTCTGATTTTAATTAACTTTAACTGTAAAGTTAGATTATTATAATAATACATATGTAGTGTGCACAAACATTGAGAACTCCATTACAGACTAACATTTTCTATACATTGAAATAACTTAGAGAGATTTAAAATTCTGATACAAGAGTCCTATACTCAGACATCAGGATTTTGCATCTGGAAAGTGGGTTAGGCTTTAGAAGTTTTAAAACATCCTTGGGTGACTATATTGAACAGAATTGGAAATCACTGGAGTAGAAGCAATTGCAAGGCTTCAAGATTATTTCTTCTTTTATCACTTATTTTTTTAACTTACTTTTCCCCCTATACAGACATGTTTGTATTTAATTGGCTAAAATTTGAAAGTGTTGACAAGCTCTCAGCCTTCAACACTCTGGGATCTAGTTCAGGTGATGTCCAGTGTAGTCATAATTCTACCACTCAATAGAAAAAGGCTTGGGTTATTTCATCAGAGATCTGTTGTCTGATAGTCAAATGCCCCTTAGGATTGTGAGTAGTTAACCATAAATTCTTGAAAATTAGTTGTTTATTCTAATGGATTGTAGGTAAAAGATCAGTCTCCAGTGATGCTATGGTGGCTCAGAACTGGAAAAAGACCCATAACAGGAGAATACTATATGCATGCATGCATACAAACATACATGTATACATACATACATACATACATACATACACACACACACACACACACACACACAAGTACATTTATAATCTTTGTAGGCAATGGGTGCCCACATCATTTTATGTGTACTATACGTGTGAAAATACTTATGGAGCCCGAATTAAGCATGAGATACCCTGCAACTGATTTACATGGGTTGTGAGTTGGATAATGAAGGTGCTGAGAGCTGAACCCAGGTCTTCCACAGTAATAGTAAGCACTCTTTACCAATGAACCATCTTCATCCCCTCTGGATGAACATTTATATAGAAAGAAGGAATGAAGGTTTTGTAAGAGCAAGTCTTTGAGTCATAATCTTGGAAAGTTTGGCTAAATCTTTTCTAATTAAAATCCCTTATTTTCCCAAATACAAGTTGATGAATTAATGTAATTAAAGAAAACATAACCGATTGAAAATTTTCTATTCACATATGATTATTAAATGCGAGAACTTCAGTATGGCATACGGTATTTCAGGAGATAAATAACCTCAACTCTAATGTTAAATGTGAACTGCGAAAACAGAAATTACTTGCTGAAAGGTTAACACAAACAGTCCCATCCCTCTTGTTCCATGTGGCAACCATACCAAGGCAGCCCCATTTCACTCACATGCATCCTTAGAAAGGCTGACACTCAGGTCTTGAGACTTTGTCTCCATCCACTCGTTCATGGCCTCGCTGTGTTAATCTGCCTCTTGCAATGTCTATAATTAAGTGCTCCTTCATTTACTTCATAGCTGTTTCCTTATAAACATTTTTATTACATCTGTTAATAATTAAAATTTACCAAGCAATTTCTAAAAATATGCCTTCACTGGAAATAAATAAGAAATAACAAATAACTGTTAGCACTGTGGGATGTAGAGTTGCTCTCGGATGCCTGTGTTTATCTCACTGAATATCTGACATTTATTGCAAAAGCACATCTGCATTATATCAGCCCCATACTCCTACTGTGTGTTTCAAAGTCATCTACATATGAGGTCCTCATGAGGGGCTTTTGCCTACCCTTTCATCTACACGTGGGAGACACCACACTTTCCTAAAAGGAAATGTTAATATCTCTTACAATTCCTTAATAAGAGGCCCCTTGGGTATATAACAGAACTATTCTTAATCTTTTGCCCCTGGTAGTGCATAATATGACTAACCACTCCATTTGTACTGTATGTTATTGGGTGCATGCAGCTAAAAGAGGGAAAGCATAAAACAAAAATGAGCTTTTCTACTGTAGGTTACTAAAATATTTTTTTGAGGTGGCTATTGAAAGCAGCATGACATCACCTGCTTTAATGGTACAATATTCTACAGCTGCACTTGCTCCCAAGATCTTACATCAGCTCACTGATACCCGCAATTAGCATATACAAATAACCCTATCATCTCTCCAAGCCAATTAACCTCATTATGCTTATTGAACTGCTCTGATAACAGTCTTCTACATCATTCTGCCTACACAAAACCTATCTATCAAACGTACTTTGAGTTTTCATGTCTAATGATTACTGATCACTCATTTTTTTTTTACCAAGAATCATTAACTCTTTCTTTACAGGAGTGGAGTTGGAGTTGACTTCTGGCTGTTCCACTATATCTTTCTTAGGATATCATAGTTGGTTATGAACATAGATACTGATTCATTTTCACTAAATAATGACAGAAATTCTGCATGTGCCTTCAGCATCTTCTCTCGAAGCTGAAAATAATGAATCTTAATTATACATTTTTTTATGCTAACAGAAACATGGTCAGGTCTGAGAACCAATTCAAAGGGAACAAAAGAGGTCAGGAAGAAGGGACAAGACTGAGTAATCCACATTCCTATACGATTTCATGGAATAGAGGAAATAATGTTTGTTAGACAATGGTTTGTGTAAGAGAATAAACTTTCCTGTTGATTGGGAATTTTCATTTTGAAATATATTTCTTAACTGCCAGACATGTATTTCACTCATTCAATTTGTATGTGATACATTATATTTTTCCCATTCAACTAGGTTGAATTTCAGGCAATGGAAGGAAGACACTTCTCTCTCGTTTTTAAATTAAAAACTTCTCCCTCCCTTTCCTTTCATTGCTCCAACCCTTTCAATTACCTAAATCTGTAATACTTAAAAAGCGTGGTTATCAGAAAAGTAAAATAACATAAACTAGAATAGTAAATTTTACCAGAAATGTAAAACTTGTATGATTTGATATAAACATAAAGAAGATGGAGCACATACGTGTCAGCTCTTTGAACACTTCTTGGTAATAGAAGACATGGATTTAGAGTGTCTATTGCACCTAGCTCATAGACTTTGTTTATAGACTAAACAATTAATATTTCATATGTTTCAGTATATAGTGAGGTGAGCAGAGAATGATAAGAATTCTCAATCTCAAAGGAGAGTCTGAAATTAAATTAATTGTAGAATAAGTATGTAAATAGTTGAGGTATGGAGTTTCATGTGAGACAAGAAAAGAAATATAAATGTAAAAATCTAGATCCCAGCCCGCAGCAGCTCTCTGCTCCCAGACCCGATGAGAGACCCAAACGCCTGGTCAGGTGGGCACTCCTGAGGCTGCAGAGCGGAAGAGACCACCAACACTGCTCACCTCTTCCCACATCCCTGGCCCAAGAGGAAACTGTATAAGGCCTCTGGGCTCCCGTGGGGGAGGGCCCAGGAGCAGCAGGACTCCTGCAAGAGACACCTCCAGAACCTGAAAGAAACAGACCGGATAAACAGTTCTCTGCACCCAAATCCCGTGGGAGGGAGAGCTAAACCTTCAGAGAGGCAGACAAGCCTGGGAAACGAGAAGAGACTGCTCCCTGCACACACATCTCGGACGCCAGAGGAAAAAGCCAAAGACCATCTGGAACCCTGGTGCACTGAAGCTCCCGGAAGGGGCGGCAAAGGTCTTCCTGGTTGCTGCCGCTGCAGAGAGCCCGTGGGCAGCACCCCACGAGCGAACTTGAGCCTCAGGATCACAGGTAAGACCAAATTTTCTGCTGCAAGAAAGCTGCCTGGTGAACTCAAGACACAGGCCCACAGGAACAGCTGAAGACCTGTAGAGAGGAAAAACTACACGCCCGAAAGCAGAACACTCTGTCCCCATAACTGACTGAAAGAGAGGAAAACATGTCTACAGCACTCCTGACACACAGGCTTATAGGACAGTCTAGCCACTGTCAGAAATAGCAGAACAAAGTAACACTAGAGATAATCTGATGGCGAGAGGCAAGCGCAGGAACCCAAGCAACAGAAACCAAGACTACATGGCACCATCGGAGCCCAATTCTCCCATCAAAACAAACATGGAATATCCAAACACACCAGAAAAGCAAGATCTAGTTTCAAAATCATTTTTGATCATGATGCTGGAGGACTTCAAGAAAGACATGAAGAACTCCCTTAGAGAACAAGTAGAAGCCTACAGAGAGGAATCGCAAAAATGCCTGAAAGAATCGCAAAAATCCCTGAAAGAATTCCAGGAAAACATAAATAAACAAGTAGAAGCCCATAGAGAGGAGACACAAAAATCCCTGAAAGAATTCCAGGAAAACATAAATAAACAAGTAGAAGCCCATAGAGAGGAGACACAAAAATCCCTGAAAGAATTCCAGGAAAACACAATCAAACAGTTGAAGGAATTAAAAATGGAAATAGAAGCAATCAAGAAAGAACACATGGAAACAACCCTGGATATAGAAAACCAAAAGAAGAGACAAGGAGCTGTAGATACAAGCTTCACCAACAGAATACAAGAGATGGAAGAGAGAATCTCAGGAGCAGAAGATTCCATAGAAATCGTTGACTCAACTGTCAAAGATAATGTAAAGCGGAAAAAGCTACTGGTCCAAAACATACAGGAAATCCAGGACTCAATGAGAAGATCAAACCTAAGGATAATAGGTATAGAAGAGAGTGAAGACTCCCAGCTCAAAGGACCAGTAAATATCTTCAACAAAATCATAGAAGAAAACTTCCCTAAACTAAAAAAAGAGATACCCATAGACATACAAGAAGCCTACAGAACTCCAAATAGATTGGACCAAAAAAGAAACACCTCCCGTCACATAATTGTCAAAACACCAAACGCACAAAATAAAGAAAGAATATTAAAAGCAGTAAGGGAAAAAGGTCAAGTAACATATAAAGGGAGACCTATCAGAATCACACCAGACTTCTCGCCAGAAACTATGAAGGCCAGAAGATCCTGGACTGATGTCATACAGACCCTAAGAGAACACAACTGCCAGCCCAGGTTACTGTATCCAGCAAAACTCTCAATTAACATAGATGGAGAAACCAAGATATTCCATGACAAAACCAAATTTACCTAATATCTTTCTACAAATCCAGCACTACAAAGGATAATAAATGGTAAAGCCCAACATAAGGAGGCAAGCTATACCCTAGAAGAAGCAAGAAACTAATCGTCTTGGCAACAAAACAAAGAGAATGAAAGCACACAAACATAACCTCACATCCAAAAATGAATATAAAGGGAAGCAATAATCACTATTCCTTAATATCTCTCAATATCAATGGCCTCAACTCCCCAATAAAAAGACATAGATTAACAAATTGGATACGCAACGAGGACCCTGCATTCTGCTGCCTACAGGAAACACACCTCAGAGACAAAGACAGACACTACCTCAGAGTGAAAGGCTGGAAAACAACTTTCCAAGCAAATGGTCAGAAGAAGCAAGCTGGAGTAGCCGTTCTAATATCAAATAAAATCAATTTTCAACTAAAAGTCATCAAAAAAGATAAGGAAGGACACTTCATATTCATCAAAGGAAAAATCCGCCAAGATGAACTCTCAATCCTAAATATCTGTGCCCCAAATACAAGGGCACCTACATACGTAAAAGAAACCTTACTAAAGCTCAAAACACACATTGCACATCACACAATAATAGTGGGAGATTTCAACACCCCACTCTCATCAATGGACAGATCATGGAAACAGAAATTAAACAGTGATGTCGACAGACTAAGAGAAGTCATGAGCCAAATGGACTTAACGGATATTTATAGAACATTCTATCCTAAAGCAAAAGGATATACATTCTTCTCAGCTCCTCATGGTACTTTCTCCAAAATTGACCATATAATTGGTCAAAAAACGGGCCTCAACAGGTACAGAAAGACAGAAATAATCCCATGCGTGCTATCGGACCACCACGGCCTAAAACTGGTCTTCAATAACAATAAGGGAAGAATGCCCACATATACGTGGAAATTGAACAATGCTCTACTCAATGATAACCTGGTCAAGGAAGAAATAGAGAAAGAAATTAAAAACTTTTTAGAATTTAATGAAAATGAAGATACAACATACCCAAACTTATGGGACACAATGAAAGCTGTGCTAAGAGGAAAACTCATAGCGCTGAGTGCCTGCAGAAAGAAACAGGAAAGAGCATATGGCAGCAGCTTGACAGCACACCTAAAAGCTCTAGAACAAAAAGAAGCAAATACACCCAGGAGGAGTAGAAGGCAGGAAATAATCAAACTCAGAGCTGAAATCAACCAAGTAGAAACAAAAAGGACCATAGAAAGAATCAACAGAACCAAAAGTTGGTTCTTTGAGAAAATCAACAAGATAGATAAACCCTTAGCCAGACTAAGGAGAGGACACAGAGAGTGCGTCCAAATTAACAAAATCAGAAATGAAAAGGGAGACATAACAACAGATTCAGAGGAAATTCAAAAAATCATCAGATCTTACTACAAAAACCTATATTCAACAAAACTTGAAAATCTTCAGGAAATGGACAATTTCCTAGACAGATACCAGGTACCGAAGTTAAATCAGGAACAGATAAACCAGTTAAACAACCCCATAACTCCTAAGGAAATACAAGCAGTCATTAAAGTTCTCCAAACCAAAAAGAGCCCAGGTCCAGATGGGTTTAGTGCAGAATTCTATCAAACCTTCATAGAAGACCTCATACCAATATTATCCAAACTATTCCACAAAATTGAAACAGATGGAGCCCTACCGAATTCCGTCTACGAAGCCACAATTACTCTTATACCTAAACCACACAAAGACACAACAAAGAAAGAGAACTTCAGACCAATTTCCCTTATGAATATCGACGCAAAAATACTCAATAAAATTCTGGCAAACCGAATTCAAGAGCACATCAAAACAATCATCCACCATGATAAAGTAGGCTTCATCCCAGGCATGCAGGGATGGTTTAATATACGGAAAACCATCAACATGATCCCTTATATAAACAAACTGAAAGAACAAATCCACATTATCATTTCATTAGATGCTGAGAATGTATTTGACAAAATTCAACACCCCTTCATGATAAAAGTCCTGGAAAGAATAGGAATTCAAGGCCCATACCTAAACATAGTAAAAGCCATATACAGCAAACCAGTTGCTAACATTAAACTAAATGGAGAGAAACTTGAAGCAATCCCACTAAAATCAGGGACTAGACAAGGCTGCCCACTCTCTCCCTACTTATTCAATATAGTTCTTGAAGTTCTAGCCAGAGCAATCACACAACAAAAGGAGATCAAGGGGATACAGATCGGAACAGAAGAGGTCAAAATATCACTATTTGCAGATGACATGATAGTATATTTAAGTGATCCCAAAAGTTCCACCAGAGAACTTCTAAAGCTGATAAACAACTTCAGCAAAGTGGCTGGGTATAAAATTAACTCAAATAAATCAGTTGCCTTCCTCTATACAAAAGAGAAACAAGCAGAGAAAGAAATTAGGGAAACGACACCCTTCATAATAGACCCAAATAATATAAAGTACCTCGGTGTGACTTTAACCAAGCAAGTAAAAGATCTGTACAATAAGAACTTCAAGACACTGAGGAAAGAAATTGAAGAAGACCTCAGAAGATGGAAAGATCTCCCATGCTCATGGATTGGCAGGATTAATATAATAAAAATGGCCATTTTACCAAAAGCAATCTACAGATTCAATGCAATCCCCATCAAAATACCAATCCAATTCTTCAAAGAGTTAGACAGAACAATTTGCAAATTCATCTGGAATAACAAAAAACCCAGGATAGCTAAAGCTATCCTCAACAATAAAAGGACTTCAGGGGGAATCACTATCCCTGAACTCAAGCAGTATTACAGAGCAATAGTGATAAAAACTGCATGGTATTGGTACAGAGACAGACAGGTAGATCAATGGAATAGAATTGAAGACCCAGAAATGAACCCACACACCTATGGTCACTTGATTTTTGACAAAGGAGCCAAAACCATCCAATGGAAAAAAGATAGCATTTTCAGCAAATGGTGCTGGTTCAACTGGAGGGCAACATGTAGAAGAATGCAGATCGATCCATGCTTATCACCCTGTACAAAGCTTAAGTCCAAGTGGATCAAGGACCTCCACATCAAACCAGACACACTCAAACTAATAGAAGAAAAACTAGGGAAGCATCTGGAACACATAGGCACTGGAAAAAATTTCCTGAACAAAACACCAATGGCTTATGCTCTAAGATCAAGTATCGACAAATGGGATCTCATAAAACTGCAAAGCTTCTGTAAGGCAAAGGACACTGTGGTTAGGACAAAACGGCAACCAACAGAATGGGAAAAGACCTTTACCAATCCTACAACAGATAGAGGCCTCATATCCAAAATATACAAAGAACTCAAGAAGTTAGACCACAGGGAAACAAATAACCCTATTAAAAAATGGGGTTCAGAGCTAAACAATGAATTCACAGCTGAGGAATACCGAATGGCTGAGAAACACCTAAAGAAATATTCAACATCTTTAGTCATAAGGGAAATGCAAATCAAAACAACCGTGAGATTTCACCTCACACCAGTGAGAATGGCTAAGATCAAAAACTCAGGTGACAGCAGATGCTGGCGAGGATGTCGAGAATGAGGAACACTCCTCCATTGTTGGTGGGATTGCAGACTGGTAAAACCATTCTGGAAATCAGTCTGGAGGTTCCTCAGAAAATTGGACATTGAACTGCCTGAGGATCCAGCTATACCTCTCTTGGGCATATACCCAAAAGATGCCTCAACATATAAAAGAGACACGTGCTCCACTCTGTTCATCGCAGCCTTATTTATAATAGCCAGAAAATGGAAAGAACCCAGATGCCCTTCAACAGAGGAATGGATACAGAAAATGTGGTACATCTACACAATGGAATATTACTCAGCTATCAAAAACAACGAGTTTATGAAATTCGTAGGCAAATGGTTGGAACTGGAAAATATCATCCTGAGTGAGCTAACCCAATCACAGAAAGACATACATGGTATGCACTCATTGATAAGTGGCTATTAGCCCAAATGCTTGAATTACCCTAGATCCCTAGAACAAACGAAACTCAAGACGGATGATCAAAATGTGAATGCTTCACTCCTTCTTTAAATGAGGAAAAAGAATACCCTTGGCAGGGAAGGGAGAGGCAAAGATTAAAACAGAGACTGAAGGAACACCCATTCGGAGCCTGCCCCACATGTGGCCCATACATATACAGCCACCCAATTAGAGAAGATGGATGAAGCAAAGAAGTGCAGACCGACAGGAGCCGGATGTAGATCGCTCCTGAGAGACACAGCCAAAATATAGCAAATACAGAGGGGAATGCCAGCAGCAAACCACTGAACTGAGAATAGGTGCCCTGTTGAAGGAATCAGAGAAAGAACTGGAAGAGCTTGAAGGGGCTCGAGACCCCAAAAGTACAACAATGCCAAGCAACCAGAGCTTCCAGGGACTAAGCCACTACCTAAAGACTATACATGGACTGACCTTGGACTCTGACCCCATAGGTAGCAATGAATATCCTAGTAAGAGCACCAGTGGAAGGGGAAGCCCTGGGTCCTGCTAAGACTGAACCCCCAGTGAACTAGTCTATGGGGGGAGGGCGGCAATGGGGGGAGGGTTGGGAAGGGAGCACCCATAAGGAAGGGGAGGGGGGAGGGGGATGTTTTCCCGGAAACCGGGAAATGGAATAACACTCGAAATGTATATAAGAAATACTCATGTTAATAAAAAAAAATAAAAAAAATCTAATAAAGTTCCAAAGGCAGAAAACATTATTTCTAGTTTGGGGAAGGTGGTGCATACCATTTATTACAGTTCTTGGAAGACAGAGGCAGAGACAAGTGGATCTCTGTGAGTTAGAGACCACTCGGAGGTACAGAGTGAGTTCCACACCCATTAGGACTATATAATGGGATTATCTCAAAAATAGAGAGAGAGAGAGAGAGAGAGAGAGAGAGAGAGAGAGAGAGAGAGAGAGAGAGAGAGAGAGAGAGAGACACAGAGACAGAGAGAGACAGAGACTGAGACAGAGACAGAAAGAATATCTTTTTGCCCTTAGAGCTATCTTTTAGATAATGTGCAGGAGAAAATTTTTTTCTTGGCTTTAGTCAGAGTGCAGGTATAATACTTAAGTCATATACATACAAACAAGTCTGTTGAGGAATGCTAAAGAATAGCATCAAACATTGTGAATTGATGTTAAAAAAATGAAAATGTTTGTAGATGAAGTTAAACTTGATTTTTGACTCTTTGTTTATATTAATGTAGCCAATTAAGAAGTGAAATCTATAATCTTTATTTCGTATCAAAGGAATTATTTTTATTTCCTCTTGTGAACAATCATAATTAAGCAATTTCGTAGCATTACTTTACTACAGATTCTAAACAAAACAATGACTTAAAGCAAACTTAACATAGGGCTGGAGAGATTGATCTGTTGTTAAGGGCATTTATTGCACTTTCAGAAGAAGACTGAAGAGAAAGAGAGATGCAAAAGTTTGAAAGAGACAGGCAGTCAGGACATGGGTGGGAAACGAAGAAGATTATGTCTTTATATGAACAGTTATGAACAATTATTCCCAGGTTCCTCTTTATTTTGTATATCTGTAGAAGGAAGAAAATTGGGGTAATCCAGTCACTTCTGGTAACACCAGTCAGTTATGTGGAGTATGAGTAATAGTGAGTTTGTGTTAGACCTGCAACAGTATAGCCTAGGTGCTTAAACAAGAGAATGAAATAAAGAGAATTGTTTGCACTGAAGAGCAACATTTACAAAAGTCTTCTTGCTCCTTATTTCTTCTTTTTCTTCTCCTTCCCACATTCCCCAACTCTTTCCTATCTACTCTTTATTTTGATTATGTCATTTCTACTATCTGTGTAGTGTGTGTTGCTAAGATATTGTTGCTCCTTCTTAGTCACTGAAATAAAGGAAGCCATGAGAAATTATTTATTTCATATTAGTGTGTTTGCCTCCTACATTTCTTCTCCCATTATGGCTTTTAAATTAGTTTATGTAAATAATGGTCTCTAAATGAACTTATTTGCACCTCTTGAATGCATCTTGGAAAGAAATCTTTTAATAGTGTGCATTTAAAATTTTGACTCATGATTTAATTAAGAAAGATAAAGCACTTTTCTAAAATGTAGTGTGCTCAATTTCAGTATGTTTCTTAATCCCCTTTCTTAAAAGGTCTTAACCCTAATTCTATTCCTTGTCTGTCACTAGAGAGCTGTGAGACATTGTTAAACTTCTTCACTTTTCATCTTTAAACCCAATTGTGTTTAGTAGTAAAACAAAGAAATTGAATAAGATTATTTCCAAGAGCCATTTCATCTCTGTTGGCCTACAAGTAAGATCAAATAAACTAAACACACAGAACTTGGTAGGTGGCAGGCAAATGCACTCTGCCTTGAAGACATTTAGATGTTTTTAATGATGTTAAGGTGAAATTTGGAATGGAACCTACACGTATTTGTCCTCTTCTCCATTCTGTGGTGGTAATTTAGATAATGTATTTGAGAAAGCAAGTTTTGGATCTATACAGAATTAAATATGATACAATGAAGAATCTGATAGTAATTGTCTCTTACTAATCTTTTTTTTAAAAAGAACCATTTATTTATTTTACTTATATGAGTACACTGTAGCTGTCTTCAGACATTTCAGAAGAGGGCCTTGGATCCCATTACAGATGGTTGTGAGCCACCATGTGGTTGCTGGGAATTGAGCTCAGGACCTCTGGAAGAGCAGTCAGTGCTCCTAACCGCTGAGCCATCTCTCCAGCCCTCTTACTAATCTTATACTATGCATCCTTTCTAAGTCACTGCCTTAGTGGCACCAGAACAGTGATATTCTGTTTTTCCATCAGAAGGGAAGCATTATATGTTAGTTCTCTTTGACAATCTCTTGTCCCCAAGCCTCTGCCACAATTTCTTTCTAACATACTGTTTACTAAGACTGAAACATGAACATTTTATCCATTTCCTATTTCTCCCGAAATTTTCAGATTTTTCACTCTCCTAGACATTGTATTTTTCAGTTCTGCAGTTTGATTAGTTGACAAGTATGCTTACCTTTCTTATGTTTGATTTGTAGTGCAGGCTTGCCTTGAACTTGTCACATAGCCTATGCTGACATTTAACTTGCAATTCTCCTTCCTTTAGCCTCAAAGTACTGGAAGTATAAGAAAGCAAAGTAGCCACTTGCCTGTCCCTTTTTAAATAATCAGTTTTATTATCTAAATCTATGTTTAAGACGTCAAACCTCAGCTCACATCAGTGGGTTTTAAAATGAAGTTTGAGCAACTGTAAATACTACCTAAGAGAAAACTGGAGTATTAACTGTATTCTAATTGCTTCCTGGGCCTGTTGTTTTATTTGCTTGTTTGTTTGTTTTCTGGAAATCTTGTGAAAGAAGGTGGGCTGTACCAAGGCATCCTAAAACATCATAGCTTAAGACAATGCCCACAGTCCTCCACCACACAACAGTGGCTTAGCTTCCTGAAGTGAGCCAGTGCAATTCAAGCTCTCTAGGGCTTCAGCCTGATCCTAAAGTCTGAACTCAGAAGCTTGGAACCAACTCTGACACTTAGTACTGGGGCTCTTTTCTTGCTAATCAATTCTGACCTTCTGTTTTGAAGTTTAAAAGCCTCCAAAGCTCTTTGGACATCAAATAGCTCCTACCAAATGCCATTTGGACAATTTAAATGCAAATGAATTGGCAATATTTGGTCTGCTTCCAGTTAACTCACATGCATTCTCCCAAAAGAAAAGGGAAACTCTACCAGAGCAACCTTTTGTCCTAAACTGTGTGCTATCCAAATAAAATCGCACAGGACACTTGTTAAAAATGGCAATACACATTTTAGTTGTTATTGTTAAGGCTTGTGTGACACAAGAAAGAGATCTTCAGAATATTGAGCTCAACTCTACTGAAGAAAAAAAAGGCTGGATTTTTCTTTAGCATTGCAAAAAATAGTGGAAAATTACTGCAAATAATTAGTGTGGGGGCTGGGGGGTGGGTCAAAGTGAGGGCATCTGCATCTGCTAATTTTTTTCCTAAATGAGCCTTGCCAACTATCCTCCCATAAAGCACTAGGAAAGGGAGTGTGGCCCCCAGGGTCTCCAGGAAAGCTCTTTTCTTTTCTTTTGGTTGTGAAGTGGTATCAGGCTCGGCTCAGTTTATATATCAAGAGCTCTGGAAGCAATTTAAACTCACACCTCTTCCAAATTAAACATCCTAAGAAATCAGGATCTCATAGTTATGGTGAAACTTCTCTAAATTTAACCAAGTTAAGGAAAAAAATTAAAGCAAATTTGATCAGTAGACTTCAAAGTTCTTTCCAAAAAATCAAGAGTTTGGATTGGTCATAGGCTCTGAATAAAGTATGCTTTGATTTCAAAATGAGCAGATGTATTTTCATTCAAGAAAAGAATTTGGTGGTGATACATTCCCCAGGAATAAACATGCACGCACACACACAAACACACACACACACACACACACACACACACATACATACATATAGGTATGTATATATGTTGGAAATCATAGCTTCTATTTCATCTCATATTAACTGTGTGAGTGTTCTTGGAAAATTACATTCCCGTTTTGAGTATCAGTTTCATCAGAGAAATGAGGAAGTTATCCTTTATAGATCCCAAAGGAACATTTCAGATTTATGTTTTCCTATGATTACTTGATTCTTCACAACTATGGTAAGAAAAAATATACCTATAGAAAAATTCTGTATTTATTTTAGGGATAAATCTCTTTGCTTTGAAAGACAAATAGACTTTAGGAAAGAGTGTGAACAGAGGGACTAATGCAGCATAAATAGGAACAGGTAACACAATCCGTGTGAGTCTTAAAATGAATTCTATGTTCCTCTAGGGTCTTGTGGGAAATGAACATACACACACACACCCACACCTACACACACACACACACACACACACACACACACACACACACACACACACACACACAGAGCTGTCATTTGCTGGGAGTCATTCTAACGTTCATAGCTAATAGTAGTCTGATACTCTAGAAAGACAATAGGTGAACTTGTTTAGTCTTTTATATGAACTTGTTCAGTCTTTAGTATAACTCCTTGTGGAACATACTGTTGTTTTTATCTGACATGAGAAGGAATTGTTCAGATTCTCATATCACTACTGTGAAGGCACTGAGTTATTCTAACAGCAAAATAAGAGCATGTTATAGGAGACACACCTGGAGGGGTCAGTGAATGAGCTATTCTATGTCTTAAATTGTGCTGGTTTGTGATATAAATTTTTATTCATTTATTTCTATATATTTCTTTAAAAGAACACTTTTTTGTACACGTTCTCAAGAAATTTATTTTATTAAGATTTTTTCAAAGAAGTTCCTTATCTTTGAAAAATTATTTAATGTATAAAGTGTATCATTCTTATATGTACCCCTACTTCTCTCTGTGTGTCTGACCCCACACAGATACACAATACATCACTCTCTCTCTTCTCTCTCTCTCTCTCTCTCTCTCTCTCTCTCTCTCTCAATTACACATATGTTCTCTCTCCCTCTCCCTCTCTCCCTCCCTTTCTCCCTTTCTCTCTCTCTCTCTCTCTCTCTCTCTCTCTCTCTCTCTCTCTCTCTCCTCTTTCCCTCCCACTGAATCCAATATGACATTTCCATATGAGCATGTGTATCAACTTATCCATAGGGCCATAATCATTTTAGCAATCTCCACCAACTAACCTGACTCTTCTCCTCTCATTACCACCCAGCCGCCAATTTATTTAGCTGCAGAGGTATCCCCTAAGAGAACTAGCCACCCCACACCATGATACAAGTTTCTTGACTATATTCATTGTTTTAATGATTATGTATGTGTGTTTTGAATAGATTTTATTGCCAAATTCTAACCACCTAAAGTCATTTGGGAAGACAGAATCATTTGAAGAATTGCTTAGATCAAATTGGCCTGTGGCCATATTTGTGATTAACTGTCTTGATTGATGATTAATTTAGGAGAGTTTAGCCATTGTGAGAAATATCATCCTAGAGCAGGTAGGACTAAACTGCATAAGAAAGATAGTTGAGAGTAATCCAGAGCGCAACCAATAAAACACATTCTTTCATGGCTGCTGCTTCAAGTACATGCCTTGAGCTCCTACCATAACTTACCACAGCGAAGGCCTCTTCTCTGTAACTAGAAATTGAAATACAACCTTTCCGGCTTCACAATACCCCTGGCTATAAAATTTTACCACAGCACCAGTAAGGAAACTAGAGGATAGCACCAAAGGAAGAAGTAAGGTATTGCTGAGATGGATCTGACAACATGTTTGGAGGATGTTTGTGAAAGAGTTTTGAACTTTGAATTGGAAAAGTCAGTGAATTATCAGAATTAAATGACCTGCTTTAGTTGAAGTGTGGAAGATAAGAGTTTTAAGAGAAATTGCAAATAATGGTGATTTAAATTATATTCATAATGAAACAGATACTCATTTGGGGTCTTTTCTGAGACATATTTGGCTCAGAATTTGTGAAAGTGATACATTTAAAATGTTGGGAAATAGATACTATTCAGCTGAAATGGAACAACAAGTTGTGATTAACAAGAGATCAATAGCATTGAGGTAAAATATTTTATGCTTCCCTGGGACAATAAAATTAGCATAGAGAAACTGTGTTCCAAAGACACTTAGGCAGCATCTCGAGATGACAGCAGAAGTTGGAAAATAATGTGCAAGAGTCTCCCATATAGTATTGGTTCAGAAGACATGAAAATGTCAGGTACAGAAACTGAGTACAATGCCTTGGTGTTAAAATCTCTTTAGAGAAGCTCTGGGAGTGTTTGGTGTATCAAGACTGTACTTGGAGCAAAGATGGCAGAATGAAAGAAATCAAGGAAAGTAGTTGAACTTGGTATCACTGGACAAGGTCACAGTTCTTGAAGAAAGGCCATTAGTGTAAGTGTAGCCTTGGTTGCACTGTAGATAGCAGATATAAGAAATGCTGTAAACACACAATGCTATGATATCTTAGAAGAGCCCGAAGTGTGGAGAGTGAACCTATGAGACAAGTTGTGTGTATTGTAAATTGCAGAGCATGAAACCTAAAATTGCTCTTTTTTTGGAGTTCAAAAGCTTCTAAATTAAAATATTTCAGATGCTAAGTGAAAGGATTTGATTTACATTGCTACATTTTGATTTTTCTTTTATTTGTCTGTAACTATTCCCTGTTTTTTTTTTTTTTGCTTTTGGGTCAAGAAATTATGAAAATATGATCCATATAATATAAAATGTATGTATGTCTTTAGGTGTGAGTGTTTGGCAGTGAAACAATTAGTGTTTTCTTCTATATAGACTACCAGTGCTCTGCTTCCCGATTTTACTCAGTTTCTTGTAGAGTTTTGTGTAGAGTTAAGGCCTCATGGGATTTTCCCTGCCCACTTTGGCAAGTTTCTTGTTATCATCGTGATTTAGCTCATATTTGAGAAGTCATGTTCATGAGTTTTTAAACCTGTAGCTTTTGATGTCAATAGTAGATACGATATAATTTAAATATGTGAACACACACACACACACACACACACACACACACATATATATATATGAAAAAATTCAAATTCAATAGCTATTAGTAGGCTTTAAAAGTTCTAGTTTGTAAAAAGTTACAATTTTTTAAAAGTTATTTTTCAAAGCCCAAAGTCTGAATTCTAGGCTGCTGTAAAATTTAAAGCAAAAGAAAGCATACATCCAAAACTAATAAAAAACCCAAAAACAATAAATTTAAACATGTCCATCTTCCTTCTTTTCTTTCTCTTTCTCTGCCTTTGTCTCTCTGTTTCTTTCCCTTTTTCTTTCTCTTTTTCTGTTTCTTCAGCATTTCTTTCTTTCCCCTCCAAACCCTCTCAGATGTCCCTCCCCAGTCTCCTTCAAATTGAAATTTTAAAATAATTCTGTATCTTATGTTATGGCATTAACCTGAGATAGTAGGAACTAGCTAGACCTGAAGTAGTATGGTTGAACAATGATATGTTTTGACAAAGAATAGATTATACTAGGTCTTGTCTTAAGTTGTTGTTCTGACTTCCCTCAGTGATGCACTTGATGTGTCTGGTGAAATTAAACTCTTTTCCAATTATGTTTGGTTAAATGATTTATTACAGAGAAAGGAACCCCCTTCTCTGTGTGCATGTATATGCGTGCGTGTGTGTGTGTGTGTGTGTGTGTGTGTGTGTGTGTGTGTGTGTGTGTGTGTAGATGGACATGCCAGGACATTTGTGTGGAAGCCATTAAACTGGCCATATATGTGGAAGTCATTAAACTATTTGTAGAATTTGGTTCTCTCCTTTCACCATGTGGAACCTAGGGATCAAACCCAAATAAATCCCCATGCTTAGTAGCAAGTGACACTACAACCTTACAAGCAAAGTAATCTTACTGGACGCCAGGCTAGAACTCTTTACTGGTGGGATCTTGTGTAGATTAGTAGAGCTCGTATATGTACAACAGTCATGTTTTATTGAGAGTGTAGCATTTTATGTAACATTCTTCTCTATGCTATGACTTATACATTCTTTCCACCCCTTCTTCCAAGATGTTTTATGAGATTTTAAGAAAGATAATTCTTGGCCTTTTTATTCCTTTCCATTACTCCAATCTATCAAAGCTTATAAAAAATGAAGAAAACCTCTTGTAAACAATGTGGCTAGAGGTATTTCGGAAGTGAAGCATTGAAGAACACATTTATCTATATACTTAAGTGACTCATGAAGGAGATGAAACAGGGATAAGTCACAGATATGATGACTAAAAGTGGCACAGTGTGAATCTTGATGGTACAAAGTTATTCCAATTTGGAAAGAAACAGTACAGAGAAGGAATTTAGATACACTGTACCAATAAAACCATTGAAATGATACCACTGCTTAGGTAATTTTTAGGAACAGGAGGTACTCTACATGATGCTGAATCCACCTATGTCTGTCACCACAGAGAATGGGTATCTAGTGTCTGCAACCAGATTTAAGACTGTTCACATTTCATACATCATCTCTATCCTTGGAAATTCATTACAAATGCCATGTTGAAACTTTTTTTAATCTTCAGAGATCACTTCAAATATATTGTTAAGATTAACAATAAAGATCTCTTTCAGGTGATATTGATGTCTGCTGTCTTTGAATCCAAGAAGTACATAGGTACTACAAACCCAATCTAGCCTTTGCGTTAACTTTTTGTGGTGGAATGCATTTTGAAAAACTGTAATTCACTGTAGCTTTAATCTTATTTTCTGATTCTTTAAAATATCTAGTACATAGGCACATGGTGTTTGTAACAAAACTTACTTGCTCATATGTTCATACACTGGCATTTTGTGTATATGTGTGGTGTTTAGTGTGTATATGCTCATGTGATTGTGCTCATGTGTGTATATACATAGTTGGTATGCACACATGGACAAGCATGTATAATATACATCAAGAGGATGATTTGTGGTGTCTTCCTCAATAAGAACATCTCTCATTGAACACAAAGCTCATCAATTAATTCCTACTAGCTGGCCTGTAATCTCCTGGATTCACCCTCCCAGCAATGGTACTAAAGGCATGCCCCTCTGTCTGGTTTCTTATGTGGATGTGATCCAAACTAGGGTCCTTATACTTGCTTTGCAAGATGTTTATTGATGGAGTCATATCCCTAGACATAAACTTAGCTTTTAAGCATTCAGAGTTTTCTTAGAACTTCACAGTCTTTATAAACAGTACTGCTAGGTTAGATACTGTCTATATTTTTCTCCATTAGTCTAATAAAGGATTGGAGATACAATATTTTGCCCATGGGTACCAAGTAAAATCCTGTCTCCATCTGTCTGTCTCTGTCTTGTTCTCTCTCTTTATAATTGTGTATATATTTTATTTATGTTGTATATAAAAATACTCAACTATATGTGCCACTTAGGATGATTTCAATATCAAGAGCATGGGTAAAGGCACAGTCCTGATGGCAGACCTGCTGGTATTTTGAAGTTGAGCACTAGGGAAATATTGAAATGCAATCTTTTCTCTGTGCAAAGTGTACTTTAGTTTTGCATAATGCATTGTGCTTTAGGTGCCAAGTTCCAGATACAAGGAAAATTAATGGAAAAGCATCAGCAAAGGGCTTTAGACTTCTCAGAGGAAGTTCCCCAGCCTCATTTAGGGATATATTATTCAAGTTATTGAATTTAGTTAAAAACAACAACAAAATCATGTTTTCCTGTCTTTATTGCTAATATCTCTAGACTTGGAAAAATAAAAAAGGCACACTATGCATTCATTCACATCATCTGTGATGCTGTGTACCAAAGAACTGCATTTTAAAATGGCCATGACTAGAGTAGCTATGAGCAGCAATGGTAGTGAATACATACAGGTGTTTTCTGAATATTTTCACACACATAACTTTTCTCCCTCTAGACTGTATTTTTATAAGGCTTTCATTTCCTACTGAATTGATAATACCTTAAAATAGTCTTTCTTGTCTAGATCAATGATTTCTTCCAAAGACTAACACAATGTTTGGAACATAGTATTCACGTTCTAAACAAGAGACAATTCATTTGGCAAAAGTATACACTCCAGCTTATCAGATATAAAGACACTGTCACCATCATGAAGACATGAGTGTAGTTTCAATCCTCATAGCCAATAAGGAAAGAAAACCAACTCCTGAAAGCTGTCTTCTGATTTTCATAGCATGTATACACGGGAGTGCATGCATACACACACACACACAAACACACATACACACACACAATTTACTCAATAAAATTACTGAGAAATTGAAATAATATATATTAACCAATCTCTGTAATGTGGTGGAAAGACTCTATTAGATTACAGGAAAGCCTTTCAGAATGTTAGGTGAGACACCCACCACACTCTAATCAGTCCATCCTTAATGCTGTGCACACATGTCAACAGGGGATGTGACAAAGTGACCCTCTGGTATTCTCTCTCTCTCTCTCTCTCTCTCTCTCTCTCTCTCTCTCTCTCTCTCTCTCTCTCTCTCTCTTTCCCTCCTGCATTTACTGTGATCTCCATGTACTTCTTTAGCTGACAAGTCATCTGGTAGCTCAAGACCTTTGCATTAGCTGTTTTCTACTTTCAGTGTTCATTCAAATGCCTCCTCTTTTTCTTGAATTTGGTACTTACTTAAGATGAAATACTCTTCTCCCGTCTTCAACACAGAGCCTATACTAGGTTCCTGTATGTATTTCCAAATGTTTTAATAAATAATAAGCTTTAGTAGGCATGTGGTCCTACATTGGATACGAAATAAATGTTGCTTTTATTGGTAAGTCAATATCCTGTCATTTTTGACCTACTGGACAGTCTCTCTATTTCAGTTGTTTTAGCTAAAGTTCCATCACCTAGGAAATACTGTTAAGACTCTTGGGCCCGGGTGCAGAAAAAATTTTGATAATAAAATATTTTAAACAATATCTATAATAATAAGTAAAATGTATGGGGGTTGAGGATTTAGCTCAGTGGTCGAGCTCTTGGCTAGCAAGCACAAGGCCCTGGGTTTGGTCCCCAGCTCAGAAAAAAAAAAAGAAAAAAAATTAAGTTGAATAAGTAAAATGTATTTATACTTATTATATGCCTGACATTTTATGTAATATCTTGAATATATGTCTTTTACACTTTAAAAAAAATCAGTTGCTCTGTTAACCTTTCTATCTTTTATCTAAATAATAATTATATTCCTCTTATAAAAGACAAATGTAAATTAAAACCAATATAAAATTACATTTCAAACTAATACGTTTATTACCAATAATCATTCTGATCAATAAATTTCTCTTTCACAAATTAGACTTTCCTCATGAATTAGTCTGTGAAATTAGTCTTTTAGAATTGGTTTTTTATTTATGAGAAGCACTAAAGTAAATTTGACAACAATATGTATATAGAAAAAGGTTTACTAAACATTTTTAAGCTGAAATAATCTTAGCATCAGTCAATGTCTTTGTAGTAAATACAATAAACACATCAATTTCAAA